>NW_013652802.1:0-194924 GCF_000499385.1 Eimeria necatrix
GAGCAGCAGCAGCAGCAGCAGCAGCAGCAGCAGCAGCAGCAGCAGCAGCAGCAGCAGCAGGACCGGTGCAGTATCTGGGGAGCGGGACCATGTTGTCCCCGTGGCCACCCAGGACCATGGCTTGCACGTCTGCGACTGAGACCCGCAGCCGCTGCGCCAAAAAGTGGCGAAATCTCGCAGAGTCCAAAACGCCGGCCATTCCGACTACCATTTGGCTGCGGAGGCCGCTGCGCTCCCGCATCAGCTGCACCATCGCGTCTGCAGCGCAAACCCTAAACCCTAAACCCTAAACCCTAAACCCTAAACCCTGGCCTGCGCGCTCGGGCGGCGGCGGGCTCGCGGGCGCCAGGGTCGAGGAAGAAGCAGCGAGCAGCAACGGCAGCAAACCCTCAACCCTAAACCCGAAGTCTTTGTACTAAACCCGCACTTCTAGACCCTAAACCCCAAACCCTAAACCCTAAACCCTAAACCCCCAGCTCCTAAACTCAAAGCCCAAGCTCCACACGCTGGCTTCGCGGGAAAACACTTTTCAGGACCAGGCAGGGCAGGAGCTGCGGTGTACAGACACCTGGGACCGCTGCGGTGTACAGACACCTGGGGACCGCTGCGGTGTACAGACACCTGGGACCGCTGCGGTGTACGGACAGCTGGGACCGCTGCGGTGTACAGACACCGCGCGACGCACCCAAAGGGTTGGTGATGCAAATCACAAAAGCTTCTGGACAGTACATTTTAATTGCCTCCGCCACATCAGCGACTATTTTGGAGTTTATGGCCAGCAAGTCGTCCCGCGACATGCCGGGTTTGCGCGGGACCTGAGGCCAGCAGAAAGCAGCTTTCAATTGGAAATGAACTCCGGAAAGAATTCAAAACAATTGCGATATTAATTCAAAAATAAATCCAAAAATAAACTCAAAAACTCAAAAACTTCAAATTCACGAATTTCTGCATTGGCAGGTGCGGTGTACATACACCCGGCGGGCGCGCCAAGTGTATCCGCGGAAAGCGGGAATTTCATTTTTCATTTTTTTTAATTTTGAAATAAATCCTGGAGACTTACGCCGGCAGTCACAATGACCACATCTGCGCCCTGCAGCGCGGAGAAGTGATTTGATCCCGAAACTTTTGTGTCCACTCCCTCCACAGGCCCCACTTGGGAAAGGTCCAAAGCTTTCCCCTGAGGCAAACCTGCAGAAAAATAAAAGTGGCGAAGAGGCAGCGGCTGAGGCGGCGGCGCGGGTGCGCGCGCGAGGTGTCTGTACACCCCAGCAGCGGCGCCTGCTGCTGCAGCGGCACTCGTGAACTGGAATTTCGCGCCATTTCTTTTTCAGAAAGGGCCTTTGCAGTGACAAGTTGATGCTGCAAGAAGAGCATGCAAGAGTTTTCATTGCAAGTCCTCTTATTGGAGTTTGGGAGGCCGCTTTCCGTCGCCTGTGTGACGCAGATTCAACTTTCAACTTCTGCACATGGGGCCTCTGCGGGTTTCCGCGGCCTCTCTGAGTCGCCTTTGTTCGAAATATTCTTCAAAAAGAAAAACTAAAAGAACTTGAGAATTAAAAACGAACTAGACAGCACTTAATGCAGCGTTTCAAGCCCGCGAGCGCAGCGCCGCTGCAGCTTCCCGCTGCAGCTTCCGCTGCTGCTTACCTTCGACAACGTCGAAAATGCTCACGTCTCCCAACTCCTTCAGCGAAGATAAAAACGCTAAAATGGCGCCTATTTGGCCGCCGCCAACAAGAGCAATTTTGGGGCGTCTCATTTTGGGTTTTCGCGCGAAGTGGGTTGCGGTGTACGTACAGCTGCTGCGCAGACCAGGCTCGCCGCCGGACAGGAAGGAAGGGACGCGACAGGAGGCTCGCCGCCAGTTGTGTGCATTCTTTGGCGAAAAATAAAAGATAAATCCTCAAGAAGGAAAAGGTTTTTGAAGCAGCAACGCAACAACGCCGCCCCACGGGCGACGGGCGCTGCGTCGGTCCTAGCAGTGATCGCAGCAGCAGAAGACCGGGCTGTCTAGACAGCCCCTGGGGTTGAGTGCCGCGGGCCCGCCCAGTGTTCCCCTCCAATTCAAATTAAATCAATATTATTTAATTAATTAAAGCATTACACACCCTAAAAACAGAAAGACTCTGCATTCAGCGCCAGGCGCCGCCTTCCCCCGCCGACGCGCAGACGACGCAATAGAGAGCCTGGCCAGCCGTCAGCTGTACGTACACTCCAGCGCATACAGTTCGTTCAGCGGGCAACTAATGGCTGTGTGCAGTTCTTCACTTTTTCTTCTTCTCAAAAGTGTCGCTACACCCCATCTAATAGCCCGGCGCGCCGCCCAGGCGCCGCCGCCCGCGCTGCAGCCTCCCAGGTGTACAGACACCCCAGCCACGTACGTACACCCGAGGCACGCACATCTGCATGCAGCGCAGCACTGCTGCAGCACTGCGAAAAGTCGAACAAGTAAAGAGTCGGTGTGGGATCGCTAGCAGCCTTCGTTTCAAATTTGGCAGCTGCGGCGAACTCTCACAAGTACAACAACCCCACCCTCAGCCCCCGCACTTCACTGAAAAGCGCTGAGCCAAATGAGGCCCCCACACAATTTCTAAAGGGCCCTTCAGCGGCACCGGGGGCCCCCCTCAGCCCTCTAGGCATCGGGGGCCCTCTAGAGGGGCCCCCAAGGGAAACCCAAGGGGCCCCCAGGGGGCCCCCAAGGGGCCCCCAAGGGGCCCCCAAGGGCCCCTGAGGGGCCCCAAAATGGGGCCCCCGAGGCCTCAGCGCAGTCTGCATTTTAGCAACCAAAGAAGCAGCAGTGGAAGCTGCTGCGTGCGCAGATAAAGCCTGTTGGAGCTTTTGAGGCTTTTGTTTTAAAGAAGGAGAATTTGTTTTAAATTGCATTTTCTTTTTTCGCTATTTGCGTTTTATTTTTATTTCCAATTTGCTCTTCTGACGCTGCCCACACAAACGCGCCCACGCGCCGCCAAGGCCCCCAGGCGAGCCGTCGCTAGCTAGCTGGCTGCCAGCTAGCTAGCGACGCAGCTAGCCAGCCAGCTAGCTGCTGCCTACTTACTCCGCTAGCTAGCTAGCTACCTAGCTAGCTAGTAAGTAGGACGGCTAGCTAGCTAGCAAGCTGGCTAGCTAGCTAGCAAGCTGGCTAGCTAGCTAGCTAGCAAGCTGGCTAGCTAGATAGGTAGCCACCTAGCTTGCTAGGAAGCTAGCTCGCTTGCTAGGAAGCTAGCCAGCTAGCTAGCTGGCTAGCTACCTAGCTAGCTAAAAGAGGATCCGTTTGGGACCGCCGCCGCCGGACTCTGCAGGGACTGCTGCTAGCTGCTGCTTGCTGCTGCTAGCTGCTGCCAGCTGCCGCTAGCTGCTGCTTGCTGCTGCTTGCTGCTGCTTGCTGCTGCTTGCTGCTGCTTGCTGCTGCTAGCTGCTGCTAGTCCACGAAAAGCTTCTAAATTTCTTTTTTGTTTTGCTGCTTCATGCTGGCTTCTCGGGGGTGGCTTTGATCATCACGCCGTCTGTACACCGCAGCACGCGAAAAGTCGCAAAAAGGAAACTTGGCATTTTTCTTTTTTAACATTTTAATCATTTCTGCTTTTTTTTAATTGTGTCTGCAGTTTGCTGCTGCAGCAAACTGCGGAAAGTTCGCTGCAACTTGCTGCTGCAGCAAAAGGCGAAATTAAATTCAAATTCAATCTTGGAGTTGAACAGAAAGCGAACTTACGCAGCTTTTCAACTTGCTTCTGCAGCTGCTCCATTTGCTCGTCTTCGACTACAGAGCCTTCTTTGAGGACTTCTTTGGCTTTGGAGTTTTCCAAAGGAAGAATTATAATTTGGCGCATTGAAGAAAAGTTCGCGGAGCGGCCTTCTGCAAGATGCCTCAAGACTTGAACTTGTTCAGTGGCTTTGGGGGCTGCAGCGGGCTCGGCCACTTCCTGGGGCCCCTCGGGGAAAATGCTTTGGTTGTTGCTGTCGTTTGCTGCTGCTGCTGCTGCTGCTGCGGGCGCTGCTGCTGCTGCTGCGTCGCCAGAACCCTCCGGCTTTCCTGCTGCTGCTCCTGCTGCTGCTTCTGCAGCCTGGCCCTCCCCCTTCTGAGCCTCCTCCGCAGTAGGCTCTGTGCCAGCATTTGTTTGCGAAGCTTCTTCAGCCAAACTCGAAACTATTTTTCCGCCGTCGGGCCCCTCCTTGATGCTTCCCTGAGCCGGAAAGCAGCCAGCAGCAACTTGAACAGTCAGCAACGGAATCTGCACTGCAGCGCGAGCTTGCAAATTAATTAATTTGATTAAAAATGACAAAACTCTGTCAAAATTGCAAAAGAGTCGCCGATGCTGCACAATTGCCTGCAAAGATCTGCAGCCACCAGCGCTGTACAAGAAGTAGCTTCTGCTTCACGACTTTGCAAGCAACTTTGCACGAATTTGCATGCAAATTCACCCAACTCCGCATGCAATTGAAAGTAGAGGTTCCAGAGTTTTCTTACGGGCTCATGGCGCTCCAAAACGAGCAACAAAATTGAAAATGGAGCTCGGACCAAGTCCGGGAAAGCGTGGATGTAGGCGGAGTACGAACAGGTGAGCCGCAGACACTCCAGCGCCGCTTCGCAGACTTTCTTCTGTCCGTCGGCGTTTTTCATCGCCATCTGCAAAAAGAAAAATTAAAACGCCACTGACATTTCAAATTCCAAATCTTTTCAAAATCTTTTCCAAGTTCGAAGTGCTTTTCAACAACTGACACGGCAAAATGCCAGAAACAGCAGGTTTCACACAGACCCACGCAACGCTGTGACGCATTCAAGTTGCAATTCTAGACGGAAACCCAGGCTCTAATAACTTATTCGAAGAATTTCATAAAATATATTTATATTTTTCAAAATATTATAAATATTTGCGCATATATTTGCCCAGTTTCTCACCGGGATTCCGACTTTCAGCGTGCGCTTTCCATTTTGCAAAGTGAAGCGGGACTCTTTGATTTCGACGTAAATGGGAGGCTTAATTTGCAACAAAAGGAGTTCGCCCTCCTGCACAGTGGGTTTTTTGTGCGCGTATTGTTGCACAAGTGCTTGGCTGTTGTTCTCGTTCAGAAGCATCAGATACACGCCATCGCCCTCGCCTGTTATGAACTCCTTGGCCTTGTCTGCAGCAGCAGCAGCAGCAGCAGGCTCGGCAGCAGCTGCTGCTGCAGCGCCCCCTGCATCAGCGCCAGCAGCTGGGGCCGCAGCGGGAGGCTGCTGTGGGGCCCCAGCAGCCGGGGAAGATCCAGAAACTTCCACAGTTGCCCTTCTCGCCTTGGGCTCTGAGGCTGAGTTTTGCTTGCCACACACAGCCCCCATTTCAGCACTTGCAAGATTCAAGAGTTTGGCTGCAGCGAAGGGAATCTGTACGAGGCCTGCACACAAGAAAAAGGAGAAAAGAAGAGAATTTGAAAGGAAAAAATGAAACTTGAAACGCCGGGAAATTGCAAATCCTGCAACTGTTGACCCACAGCTCAACAGACCAACGCGCCGCAGCTGAGGAGCCGCTGCTGCGCTGCAGCTCCTGCTAAAAGTGCGGGGCTGATTTGTTTGACTTTCAAATTGGAAAATAAATCCAGAATTGGAAATAAAGTGCTGCGAAACTAAAGTAAGAAGCCGCAAGGCGGGTCTGCTGCGCGGCGTGCAGCAGCAAGGCCTGTGCAGTTCCGTGGGGGCTCACCTGGGGAACCCGCGGAATCCGAATTCAAAGTTCGCAATTAATGCAAAACGGCTCATAGTTTTTAAATCTGGTAAGAAATTTCAGAGAAGAATGCAGGCGAAGGACAGGGCTTTCCAGTATCGAGAGAAAGCAGAGAGCCCCGCAGCACGCCACGACTGCCCATGTCGGATTCGGGCTGAACTCCGCAGCGTTTTGCCACTCTTTTGTTTTTTTGCAATTCAATAACTAAAATAAAATTATTATAGACATATTAACACGTCGGAAGCTCCAGTCCAACGCAACGAGGATAGCGCGCACGCCTGTCTTCCCTCCGACGCCGAGCAAGTGACTAGCCAAGTGGCAGTGGTTCTTCCTTGGAAAATTAAAGAATAACCCAGCAAAGAGATGCAAATTAAGTAATAAGAATAACTAAGGGAGGCAGAAGAGATGCATTTCCACTTACATTTTCGCGGAAAGCCCAGTTTGCCGGCGCTGCGGAGCCTGAGCACCAGTGGCCTGTGCTGCGTAGCGCTGCTCGTCTAAATCCTCCAGTTACTCTCGCAAAAGTACAAATTATTACTAAACAAATTTCATAATTCAGTTCAAACAAAAGAGAGAGAAGATCCACCAGTTAATTGCATTTCTCCTGCCTCGTGCCCCTCACTAGAGTTCACACACTAACCAGTGGCGCGCGTCAGTGGCCCACGGCACTTCTGCTAAGAGCAAAACCTGCACAATTTTGTGTTTCTGAAAAAAGTTGAAATGGCACTGCAGATCCCTAATCAGCGAATACGCTGGAGGATACATACAACTTTGAAATAGCAAAGACTCAGCATGAGCAAACTTTCAATGAAATTCTGCGTAAACGCAATACAAAGCCAGATAATAAGGTTGAAGTCTCGCCAGACCAGCTATGGGAAAGAATACCATGTTAAATCTAGAAGATTCCACTTGCATTTCAATGCCTGATCCCAAAGAGCTCATTAGAGCTTCGGGGGCCCCAGGAGCTACCGGAGCCTTTAAATTTCTTTTGCGTTGCACAGTGAAACAATCATATTGCATCTTTGCAATTATGTTTTCCTTTTTGCATAATCTTGCCTGAAAAGCAGCACCTTTTGCTCTTATATCAAATGCTAAATTGAATTGGAAAGAAGCTGTGAGCGTGACGGTCAGCAATGGTCACCTCTGGGCATTTAGCTCTGCGTGTCCTACGGCATTGGGTTTTCTGTGTCTTTTGCATTTTTCCTGAAGTCTTGGAAATTCTAGGGGAACAGAAACCCAGACAAGCCCCGCAGTTTTCAGCTTTTCTCCCACAGGTCGGAAGTGCATTTGAAGTGACTCCACCCGCAGTTGAAGAGGAATATGCCTTGAAGCAGAGGAGTTGAGTATTGTATAATATTGCTTTTCTTCTTTGTATATGCATATTATACTGGAGTAACTCAAGGGGAAGCAAAAAGGGTGCTTACACTCGTAGCGCTAGCATGAACAAAGTCTGGGCCAGGAAGTTGCAAGGGTTCACTGAATGCCAAGCCCAATATGAAAAAATGAAATATAATTGAAACGCTCTTGCTTAAGATGTTTTCTTTGTATTTAATAAATACTCCCGACAGCAGGGGCTTCCGTGAAGGTGCTTTTCACAGAAGCCTGGAGCGCAAGCTGGCAGCAAGTTGAGCGAAGGCTTCTACATTCAGTGTCGAAATCAAAGAATGCCACGCAAAAGTCACGTAATATATAGAATAAAAATATGTGTCTAGCGCAAAGATCCCAGTGCTTAGGCAATGGCGTCAGGTCTGCTGAAGCTTTCAAACAAACAAGTGGCACTCACTGTTCTGTGATAACCGGATCTTCTCTGTTTTTATTTTAACTTGCGGCGCACAACGTACCGTTCATTGGCAAGCCTTTTGATCTCATTACCACTGCATTTCCAGACTCGGCTCCTTCCTAATTTAGGCATAGTCCTGGCACCGTAAATTATGGTAATATAATGGCAAGTAACGCATTCTATTAGCTCTACAGACTACTGTGCAGACGAGCACTCATGGTTAAAGAACTCTCAAAAAGAAAAGATTTCTTTTTGTTAATTAAAGTGAGAATTATTACAAATGGTGATATGAATGCATACAAGTGTAAACCATGGAATTTTGGGGAAATTTTCAAAATGGCACCACACGGAGTGTGGTTACGTAGATTTGCAATTAAATCCGTAGGAAGCTAATTAAAGGTCTCTACTGATCTGTAAGCATTTGCATGATTGAGTTGTACGCATTCGACATCGTGTCTACATGAATTGCTAGCGCAAGCTCTCTGAATGAGGTTTCATGCTGCATTATTCCCACCACAAAATGGCGATCACTTTCTTGCGTTCCATTCTGCTGCTTGATAGAATAAGACAAGGAAATGTTTCATATTCTTGCCCTAAATGCTGGGAAACGACTCTTTTGCTTGAGGAAAAATGCTGCAAAGGGAGCTGAGACTCCCAGTGGGTGACAACTAAAATGCACAAACCCCCACAGCCCGTCGCAGCTAAAGTTCATAGCCGAAAAGACACTGGCAGAACCCACAAAACGGAATTCATGTGAACAAAAAAACAACTAACTCATTAGTTTTTAGCTCGATTGTTTCCACATCTGCCTCTCAAGCCTCCTAACAATCCTAACGCTACAAACTTGCAAAGCCTTGTACGCAGCCTCGAGAGCCGGTCTACTAACTTATGTTCTCAAACAACTGCAAGTAAATGAAATTCCTGGGTTTGATGAAGGCAAAAGGATGCATAATTTGAAGAGGGTTACAAAGCTTGAGTTATGTTTGCGCAGGTGGTACTGACCTGAAGAGCCTTCCCACAAGAACCCGTTTACGTGGCGCAAAGAAGCAAAAATTAAAACAAACGCATTAAATATTATATTTTTGTTCCTAAATGTTTACCCAGCGGAAATACAGTATTGGAGGGAATGCCACTACCTGGCAGGCAGAACCAGGCCTTCTCTCCTCAAAGACATGACTGATTACAGAGAAGGCTCAGGCCATCAAACTTCGGTGTATCTTGGGACAGACATAAAGAACAATGCTCTTATGCAAGTTTATTTCACACTCTGGAATTTCTGTTTATTCCTCGCGACTGAAGGCCAGGCGGCGTGTTCACCTCCTACCCTTATACTCCTCACTGCATGCAAAGTGGGCAACTACTGAATTATTATTCCATGGCCATGGCAGATAAGGCTCTAAAGCAGTGTGAATGGAGAGAATGATCAAGCGCAGTGTAGTGGTAGGGCTCTGAATAAACGCCCTTCTGCCTCTTTCGCAGTGTTGTCTTTCCTCCCCCAGCACTCTTGTGTTCTTTTCCTTCTTGTACGACTGGCAGAGTGATAATATAGGCGAATTTCAGTGCAGAACTCTTGGAGCAGGCAATGCCGTAACTTCACCCTGGAATAAAGCAAGCTGCCTAATGCTAATCGCCGATTCCGCTGGTCTTCAGGTTCATCCTCCTGTCCCACATTGGCTTATTTTTTTAGTTTTTTTGGATGCTTTTGGATAAAATGAAATTAAAAGGCGAAATAAGGGGAATAAGAAGTTAATTGTGGGTAAAAAAGTGGTTTATTTACAGGAAACGTTGGGTAAAGGGAGAGCGCGCAGCAGAGCGAGCCCTCCAGAATTTGTGTTGGGGGGGTTCGGCATTTTTCTGTAACTCGCTCTCTCACACAACCTAACGAGTTTACACGGACACCTGAGAACTGTTTATGGAAGCCCTGTAGTCCTGACACTGGTTTCACTGCGCAGTGTGAATCCTCCCAACATATCCACGCATTTGCAACGCTCCACTTTGACAGTGTCTGGTTAGCATGGACTAAAAACTGATTGAAAAGATTCTGCCTTCGTTTGCTTGACTAGTCTGGAACTCAGCAGGAAGCTCTGCAGCTATTGTGCAAGAGTCTATGAAGCCCGTGGATCGGGAGCGGCTGGGGCAAAAGTGTGCGTGCAGGCGCATTGAACTATCTAAATTCTGTATTTTTGTTTTTCCAATTAAAAAGTATTTTGTACACCTCTACTGCTCCCTGAACAGGCATGCTACGCCCTCCTTGTAAGGAATGGCGTGGCTGCTGCGGCAGCCCCGTGGCGCTACAGAAAAGACCGGCAACAGCCTGAAGGGAATTACAGAACAATTGAAGTAAAATTAGCATTTCCACATCACAACAGGGCCAAGGCATCCTCACTGCTTACTGAAAATGACGAAGCAAGAGATGGTTCAGATGTACCAAAGGAACATAGAGGAGCTCACCGCGCAGAATCCGCATGCAGAGGTCTGCAGAACAACTTATTGAGCCTAATCCGTTTCCAATCGTTTCCATTTACTAGCTCTAGTTGAACTTCTCCACGGGGGGGGCTGCCGCTGTCGTGTTCCCAGCTCGAATTCAAAGTAGCGGCAGCAGGCATTGCTGGCCACTGCTCACTGCTGACTCCACAGCAACGCCCATTGATGGCGATAGACAGCCATGAAAGGGTTTTGGAGCAGATCATGCTTATGGGGGCGTTCATGTAGGCCAACTAGTCGTTCCTTATAGTTTTCCGTTCATGTTCGGGATAGATCAGTTTGGTGTTACTTTGCAGGACCCTCGCCTGCTCCAGGCTAACCAGGGGAGCGCGTGCGCCCTTCGCTACACCATGTTCTGCCGGTAAGAAAGCACGAGTCAATAGCTGAACGGGTTTTTAAGATGCCAGTTTCTTGCTGTTTCCTCGATTTCTTTGCTGCTCTTGTGCACCATATAGTGCTCATTTCAGGAGGCCTTTTACCGCTGTGGAGCAATAAGGCAGTAACAGTTTTCAACTCGGATGAAAACATGTAGTAGTGCACGTGATGTACCAAAGAAAATTTAGTTGTAAAAGGTCTGGCGTTGGTGTGGCTGTGGTGGCGGGCAGGTGTGCACGGGAGCTGGGCGAGGAGAACCCGCGTTGCAAGTAAGCTGGATTTTGCATTCCTTTGTATCAGATAAAACCAGCTTTCTTCATTTCATTCATAAATAGAAAAATGGGACATTCTATCCGATTAAAGCATGTGAGGCAGCATATAATGTTGAGCTGCTGCTGTGCACAGGTACCAGTATTACCGCGCACAGATCGCGTGTACAGCTGAACAGATGGATGACTGGAACGAACACAGAAGCCGCGGTGGGACACCCCTGAATCTGAAGCTTCTTAGCTCTTACCCTGCTTGAATGAGACATCTTTTTCTGCAAAGGAGGGATAAAGTGCTCCGGTTGTTTTGCAGAACTGTGTGTTCTTGTGTTTACCTGTGGGAATGGACGCTGCAGGCACATGCATGTTCGACATCATGCCCGAGCGGTCTACAAAGCATCTGCGGCAGTAACCTGAACACTATGGGCGCGCCCGCCTCCGACTTCTTTCGTCGGCGTACGCGGGTGCACAGAAAGTGAAATGAAAAACTTTTTTTTCGCCACTCGTTTGCGAAGAAGCCGCACTGCTGGCGCAGCTGCGCTTGACAGCGCAAGAACGGCGACTGTCAGTTGAATCTAATAATGTAACTGAAGTCGCGGTCCAGCACTCGCACGTTGAACTTCTAGTTTGCGGATCCGCCATTTAGAAAAAGAACTGTTCACTTCAGAGAACTGAGAGGCTATGCGCGTTGCTGTGGCAAGCAAGCGAGGCTGCTATTTCCTGCTCAATTCGACCAACTGCACTTCTCTCCCTGTGGAGATTTGCTAATTCAGGCAGGTCAATCCTGCTGCTTGTTTTTAGTTATTATGCGTAGTCCCTCCTCAGCTACTCGAAGCTACTTAGAAACTGCTGCAGTTAGTATCGCTTCTGCACTATGCACTGTCATGCACCTTACTGACACGGCGCCAGCCGTGTTTTCACTCTATACGTTGCCGTACCCAGAGGAACCATAGAGGGGTTCACTACCCTGCAGATACTGGTCTCAATTGATTGATACTGTGTACGTGTTGTTGCATTAGAGAATCAAAATTTCTACATATAAAGAACTTTTATTAGCTATATACTGCAATACCACTGACTGGTAGCACCTGCGAAAACTTGATCATTGCTTGCATGAAACACTAACAGCAACGTCTCTGTGCCCTACCCACTTCCCTCTAAATCTGCGCCACTGCTAGTTCTAAGCCTGCCTCGCCGCTAGCTACCCCGCTGCTCTCCTCATTCCCCTACTAATTCATCCAGAAGTTGAGTACTTGAAGCCTTCTTTGGCCATACAGTAACTACACCGAATCCTGCCGTTTCTACCGGTGGAATGGAAACCTGAAGCACCAAATGTTCGCGACAGCTCTAGTTTCCGCAATGCCTTACACCACACTGCGTCGGATACTGTTTATACTTGGCCCCTTTTGGGGCGTCACCTTGAAAACATCTTTGCATGAACCGTCAGCAAGCGGCGGTTCAAGAAAAAAGCTGTCACACTGAATACTGCTGCGCCCGCACGTT
Source organism: Eimeria necatrix (assembly GCF_000499385.1). NCBI lineage: Eukaryota > Apicomplexa > Conoidasida > Eucoccidiorida > Eimeriidae > Eimeria > Eimeria necatrix. Next base: position 12,108 of record NW_013652802.1, read on the forward strand.
TACACCCTGCAAGTGCAACTCCGTCGAAGCTCCCAAGAAAGCCCGTCACAGCCGGCAGTCCCCGCTCACTCTCCAGCTAGGACTACATTATATTGAAACGCGGCGAAGGAACGAAGGCAGACACTCACTCAACTCGTGATCGGACAGACTCAGAAAACGCATGGTTTTGCATCATTCACCTTGAGCCCCAAAATCCGGATGTGTTACTACAATTACTACTATTAATCCCAACACATGTAATCCGAATGCACCGTTATGATGAGGAAGCGCGCCCACGCCAAACACTCAGCGCGGGTCAACAGCCCTTAATTCTAATTCTAAACTGTAATTCTACTTGCATCTATATTCCCACACGCACCACATATATACATATCACCGACGCCTTCAACTCCAGCACTGCACCTTCTACCTAAAATCTGTCTACACCACCACCTCAACTCCTCAGATCAGCAGATCCAGTTCAGCATCGAAACGGGGAACGGGCACATATCCGCCTTCCGTGGGTTTCACCAAGGACACCTGTGGCTTGTTGTTCCCCAACTTGTTGCACTGCTCCTCGGTGAACCCCGCAGCAAGGCACTGCTGAGATGCCGTCAGATCCTTGATGCTGCGTTGGTCCCCCCTCGAAACACTCTCTGCAATGTTGTCCGGCAACAAGCCCTTCTCGACCCCCTCGCTCAACAGCACGGAGGATGGGAACACAACCATGGCCTCCGACCCGCTCGAGCTCACCATATATCCCGCCAGGCTTGCAAGAAGCACCCCAGGAGTCGCAATGCACCTTTCGGGCAAGTGCACCGTACTGCGAACATGGAAGCTGCGGGAGAAGAGGCTGCAGACGCCCACAGCACAAAAACGAGACCTTGAGCTCCACCTATCTCGGAAGCCTAAGATGCGCCTCACCGCCACCAAAAAAACCCAAACTTACCTTTCGCTCTTCTCCCCGTGCTCCTTGCGCGTCTGTTCACGGTGGATACTCGCCGACAGATATTTCCCGTTGTAGTCCATTCCAAACGTGACGCTGTTCATTGAGACGCTGTTGTCACCCATCTTAACTCGGAATTGGCATCTGCAGCAAGCGGCCACACCAAAACCCACACAAGCAAAGTGAGCGTTCGAGCGGCTGTCACCCTTCCCATGTCCTGTACAACTTACGTCCGCTCGTCACCTTCCTGGGGGGAAATCGACAAATCCGCCCCCACTGGCTGCATCATATCACCCATTGGGCCCAGCACACCGAAGAGAGACGACATGGACTGCTGGAAAAGCTTCTCCAGCTCTGCAAGCGACCCGCCACCAAAGAATCCACCCATGTCCGGAGACTCTGGCTTTTCAGCTTCCACAATGCTCTGTTGTTCATTTGCATCGCAATTCGCGAAGGACAGGTGTGCTGCCATCAGAGCAGCAACAGAAGCAAACTGCACTCGCAATGGAGCCATCCTCGAAACGGCTGACGGGCAAGAGAACAAACCGAAAAAGACAATTTACAGTGATTGTGCTCCAAAAATGAAGACTGGATATATTGAACCTCAACTGAACGCCGACAGACTCATAACTTTTACATTTAATATGCCTTGTCCAGTGCAGGTTGAGCTGCGACAGTTTTAGGCATCAAGGATGCACAGCGCGGAGCGCTCGCGGTGTGGCGTCTTCACTGCCGCTACTGGTTACCCAACCCCTAACGTTCCACCTGATCTTAAAATTAGTTCAACTGCTTCTAAATACCTTTTTTTGACGATGCCAAGATAAATTCACTCCACACAAATTCGTCCCACGTACAGCAGGCACTACACACAGGTTCCCCAGCTCAACACAAGAGGATGTCACGCTGCAACAGCGGTGGCGGCAGGCTGCTTTTAAGGCAAAGCTAGTGCTCCATATTCAAAAATTAGCAACAAAGCGACGCTTCAATAGGAAACAAGTTCTCTCAGCTTAGAGTTCTCCTTGTTTCTCCTTCTTTCCCCTGGAGTTGCTTTGAAGGGAACGGGCGGAACCTAGCAACCACTGGGGTCGCTTTGTGGATACATGTGTTTTCAAGGCTTAAAGGCAACTTACTCGGACAGAATTATATGTTTCTTAATGAGGGTTTGTTCCACGTCTCGCAGCAGTAGAGCCCAGTTCAGCTCAGCCACTTGAATGGCAGTACTATGCAGTTGCCAGGGTGGAGAGCGAACAGCTGTAGCTTTTAGTTGGGGGTTCAACTGCCGTGTAAATTTATAGCAGGTGCTTCTTTCAGCATTGAAATGGATGTTTAGGGCGTTTTTCAGGTCAGGCTGGATCTAGCTGCTTTATGGTGACGTGGTGGGGCGTTTTTTGTTGGATGCAACGCTTGTTGTGAGCACAGTCAGCCGGTCAATCTAGTAATCAGAGCTGGGACAGCGCAATTTCACGGAAGCGGAAGTTCAATAAAGTGCGTAGAGGAGCTTTAAATGAGTGCCTCTAAATTCTTGAAGGCAAGGGCCCTGTTCGACTTCGCTCTACAAACGTAGCAAAGAGGCACGCCGAAATGTTCTTCAGGCGCCACAGCACATCAAAAATCTTGTTCTGGAAGTGGAAAGGGTCAACTCCAGCACGTATTTGCTGCAAATAAGCTATGATGTGCAGAGTTGACAAAGCTCTTATTCATGCAAGGAACTGTTGTGGTGGAACGGACCCAGGTCTGGAACTGCTTGGCCTTCATAGAATCTGTGCAGAGAGGAGAGTCAGTCATATCGTTTATCCTTAATTAAAGTCGTACTGTTATTGTCCTAATTTAAGAAGTCGCCCACGGCACACCTGAACCAGCCTTTCTCAAGTGCACTACGAAGCAATACAATGGACCACAACAACGGAGCAAGATGGTTGGCGCTGGAGGCCATATTCCCTAAAACAAGCATCTTACGAATGTGCTGCGGTGTGCACAAAGATAGAGCCCTGATGGGCTTTAGTTCTAGCTTTTCCCATGGAATCCCACGCCTTCCGAATGTAGGTGCCCGTCGTTCTTAGGCGTCCACTATGTTCGCAAGACTTCGTAGACAAGCTAGCGCAGTTAGAAACGGGGAGCTACACACGCGAATACTAAAGTGTTGCAGATTGGTGCTGCTAAAGCACTCACTAGTTGTTTATAGCCCCAACTGGCAAGGCATCTAGTAATGTGAACCACTTTATGTTACGCAAGGGCTAACTCAGGCATGACCACGAAGCTGCTTTCCACTACACAGTTATTCTCAGCAGTTCACTGTGCATCATGTTTCAAACCTTGAGTGAATGGTTGTTCCAAAGGTTAGTTATGCTTCTTAGTAACGAACGGCTAGTACAGACAGCCGAAGAGGCCTCACCTGAAATTTTCGTACGGCGGAAGTCCAGTAGGAACGCTAACACCAACACATAAGACAACCAAAAAATGCAGCAAAGACGCCAATGGGGTTGAAGAGGGAATTATTCATATAGCCGCGTCCCCAGTCCGTCGGAAATGCAGCACCGCCGCTAGCCAGATATATGTTAAAAAACTGAACACCGAATTGAAGCTTGTAGGGCGGAAGCTGAAGCTTGAGCGCGTAAAGATGGTATTTTTGGCGCATCAATAATCACAGGAACGCTAGGATGAAAGCAGCATGAGGGCTTTTCTAGGCTTTGTGGAATGCTTTACTGCCAAAGGTGATACGGCCGCGAGTCCGTTGGTACAATGGAATACCTTGCTAGGGATTTTCCTACGCGTAGTAGGCCATAGTCGGAGCCCTGTGGAAGCGAAACGCCCCAGCCGGCTGTTCATGCTTTGCGTACCAGCAACTGTTCACGCAAAGAAGCCTCGGCATCCGGATACGAGTGTTTGACCACCAGAGATATCGTAAAGAACTGGTGGTCACAGCTGTGACAGATCCTACCACCACGTAAGCCATTCCTTAGTGGAGAACAAAGCTCCAGGTACCATGCTACCCTACGGTACCTCAAGCTCCGTTCTCCACTAAGATGCAGCTTAATGAACCGGCTCAGGATGCAAAGGGATTTCTTAAGCCGGTTGCAGAGAAGCAGAACCAGGAAACAGAAAAGGAACAGTAAGGTATGATAAGCAGAGAGCAAAAGGGACTTGTAGTTTGACTCTTAAATAAAATTAGACTATTGGGAAATGATGAATTGCAGGGCAATGCACGCAACACCAACAGCCAGTCCGCCTTATTTTGTAGATTGAGCGGCGCACGGTTCGCAGCTGCTGCTGTTGAAAGAGCCGGCCAGGGAATACCGGGACGTCTGCACAAACCCAACACGACTCCGGTCACCCAATCTGAAGCCTTTGACAAAACTGTGAAGCACTCTTGGATCGCTGGCCAACGCGATTGCCCGGCTAGCTGTAGAAGAGCTACAGCTCATAGTGTAGCAGCTACCTAAGGGTTAAATTTTCAACTGAGGCTAACGGTGCCATTTTGCATAATGACAGCATGCTTACTTAACTAAAGAGGTGGACAGAATATTTCTTGGGTGATTTCCTACCCGGACGTATTTCTCATGTTCTAGTTTTGGGACTTGATTAGCCTATCATTTCCCAGATAACAGAAGCTTTTCTGTCCTTCGCCACTGAACAGTTTCAACAGCAGGATGACGCCCGCCTACTCGAGCGAGACTATGAGTTGGTGGCAGGCATGTGCAAGCATGCTTATCGAGAGGCTCATGTGCAACTGCTACAAGTTCCGAACGCTTCCTTGGAAAAGAGCAAAACCGATGACGCATTTTGGCCAGCGTGTCCAATAAGCGACGTCTCACCAGTACCTTCTCCGAATCTTCCAACCAAGACACCATCAACCAACGCAACCTAGATAGGTCGCCTTCTTCAGTTCAGCCTGTGCATGCCATGCTGCCCTACACGCTAAATTGCATAACAGTTTTTAGAAACCCTTTCAACAGTCGACTAAATCTGCAAGAGGCTAGTTTCCAGCTGACGCTGCTTTCTAGTCAGCGTAAAGACAACGACAGGCAACAAACCATCGTTGACGATGCCACCTGAGACACATAGAATCATCCGCTTTATTAGTCATTGGTTGCCAGGCAATCAAATAAAAATGGCACATGAGGCAATGATTTGTGCACCGTAGCAAGCACCTGCAGCGGAACGCAACCGCTGTGCTTGCCGACTGAAAAGCGAACAGTGCATCTGAGTCAAGGGTAACTCAACGTTTCCAAAGGTACAACTGCGCCTTAATAATAAATGGCGTCGCGGAACTGCTGAGTCCCTCCGTTATGCCGACTATCTGAGACACTCAGCCCTCTCTCTGCCGTCGTCCGCTGTAGCACCTTTGAGGCAAGCCCTACTGGCCTCCCTTTTCGAGCAAATTGCTCACATTTTTCCCTTAGCTTTGCCTGCACTGGAGATTATCGTGTCCGCAGCTGTGGAATCTCTAAGTGTAGTCTTGGCACAAAATATAAGTGGTGCCCCTCCCAGAGGTAACAGCCCAGGCATCCACGCGCCTAGTCAAGAGTTTCCTCAAGCTTTTTCTCTCGGCTGCTGCATTCGGAATTCACAGAAGTGCCAGAGACTTCTCCAGAAACGCCATAATCACGAACTTTTCTACCTATGACGCGATTTGAGGCGCTTTTGCTGTCTGGGCTTCTTATTTAGAGGAATCAGTACTGATTACCTATCAGCCTGCTGTATGGCTAATATAAGGACTCATAGGATAGCGTGATAACCTATCTGTGCAACTGCGTGTTTATGCCATCCCTCGGCATTCGAGTAGCTCGTCAGGTCCACACTGCTGCAGCTGCTTTGTAACAACGGGGAGTGTTGGTTGAATTTTTCTGCACCTCAGTAACTGTTTTTCGGGCTCCTTCAGTGATAGATGCAGCGCGTGCTCCATTATAAGTGTTGCGGTAGAACTAGGCATGGCATTACGTAGTGGCAGTCAGTTAGCTTTGAAGACCCAATAGATACTGCGACAGTTTGCTCAGATCTGGCAAGTTCCACCCTCAGGAAAAAAATATGCTCCTGGGGAGGTAATTTCACTGCTAGGAACTCAGATGGGTGAGTTGGAGCATAGTTAACTAGGGTTCGCAAAAGGATTGGTTAAGACGAGAGAGCAACGGGTCCGAAATCAGGGAAAATACTTAGGGACGGAGGCAAGAGGCAAAATATGCAAGAAAGGTAAAGCCGTAAACCTGAAGTTGTACAAGTTGTGGAGAAAAGTTCCGCGAGATCCGGGCGGTGTACCACGCGGGAATTGAAGACGCAGAGAGGCTCGAAACTCCCCTTGAACCAAAAAAAGAATATTTAGATCGCATTTATGTCATTTTTTCGCTTCCAATACATTGCAGCTTGTTGTCACGTGACAATTATTTACCAGCTTCCCTGCTGAGGCCGAAGAGACCCGGATGCAGACGGTAGCGACCGTGAGCCTGTGGTGAACGGCCAATGCCGGTGCTTGAAGCCTCTATGCATGCAGATAGAAGAGCAATATTAAAAACCAGTATTTCATACTTTTAGAGCTGCGGATCATTGTTTGTGTTGTGCTGGTTAGTGCTGTTCACTATGCGTTCAGCTCGATAGCAAGGTCCACAGGACCGACCTTCACTGCCGACTGTGTCTCGAGGCTAACTTTCACAGTCCATGAACCAGCATGCGACCATTTAATTCTCAAGCACATCTTTTGAGCTGTGTTCAAAGCCTAATGGTCAATTTGCAATGCATGTGAGCGGGGAAACTCACAAATCTCAACGCCATCCCTGGGAAAATTCGATAGGAAGAAAATGAGGATCATTTTGGCGTTGTCCTTGCCCCTCACTGCAACATTTGTAGACTGCTACCGTCTCGCAACAAACGAGGTGGGTAACGGAACTCCAGCGAGTTCTGAGTCTGCCGGAGATGGTGGTGTCTCCCTTGGCTTCAAAGATGCGCCAGTGAGAGCAATTCAGGTTGGCCTCCAAAAGGCAAACCCTTCTACCTTCCAAGAGTTTTCGTTTATAGAGGAGGGTTCCCCCATTGAAAGCAAGACAGGCTCAGGAAATGAGGCAGAAAGGCGAAACTCTACACCGGAAGGAGGCTACCTCAGCGCGAAAAGAAAGAACATCCACGCAAAGTCTTCAGTCCATCTCACTGAGGTTGAGGAGTTCGCAAGCGTAGTCAAGATATTTGTTAATACAGTCAAGGCAGACTTCGTGTCACCCTGGCAAATGATGGCTCCAAAGGAGCAAACCGGGTTAGACTTGAAAGCGAAACGGCAAAGATAACCATTGCTTTACTGTATCTGTTTTCAGTGCTGAGATCGTAACCAGCAGTTCCGCTTCAAGTTGTCGCAATTCCTACGCAAGATAGGAAACTTTGCGCTGCTGGCTTTTTCTCAGTTCGGGATTTGTCGTAGAAGGCAGAATGATAATGACCAACGCTCACCTCGTAGCGGATCAGACGCGCGTGCTCGTCAGACGGCATGGGTACGATTGACAGCATGAGCTACAGAAAGATTAAATAAACATACCATACGCACAGCAATACAAGTTCGTTGGAGGTGCCTGCTACTTTACTGCAGCAATCCCAAGCGCTTTCTTGCACGTGTCCTCGCCGTCTGCCACGAGTGCGACCTAGCTTTGGTCACTGTCGACGATGACGTATTCTGGGAGAGAATAAAACCTCTTGCCTTTGGAGGAGTTCCGCAGCTGCGGGTGAGCGCGTTTGCAGGCGCACGAACTCCTGCTGCTCGAGCCAGCATAAGCTTTGCATTGAAACTACACCAAACTCGTATTCTCTGCAGACTCCTGCCTTTCTTCCAATAAAGCCATTGTCCCGCTATCCTGTCAGCGTTGTGATGCTAATAGATCATCTATTTACTCTCCATTGAATTACTTGCATGCGTGCGGACGCCGCAGGAAACAGTTGTGGTCCTCGGCTATCCCACTGGGGGTGATCAGCTCAGTATCACGGAAGGAGTGGTTAGTCGCGTTGGGGTGTCCATGTATGCTCATTCCTCTCTTGGGTAGGTGCATTGTTATCAGGGCAAAACGCGGCAAGTTTCTGTTTGCAGCAATGTTAGCGCCTTACAAGTAGAGACGAAAGCGGAGGGCAATAAAGAACCGGTGACATTTAGTACTGCTATTCGGCTCTTGCAGGCTTCTCACGGTGCAGATTGACGCCCCTATCAACCCGGGTAATTCGGGTGGGCCGGCCCTAGCTGCAGGAAAGGTGGTTGGGGTGGCATTTCAAGGCTTCAGCGAGATGCAAAATGTTGGATATATCGTGCCATTTCCAGTCATTAGACACTTTCTAAACGACATCGCCCTGCACAAGCAGCACACAGGCATCGTATCTTTGGGAATCAAGGCCCAGCCAATGGAAAATGAAGGTAAATTTAAGGTGGATTCGTTATATCCAACAGACGCAGATGAGTAGCTTGAAGTGCTGCTGGTTATATGAACGTGAAAATTTACGACTTGTAAGGCCCACCAAGTAACTCAAATATCCTGTTTGCAGCTTTGAAAAGATTTAAAGGAATGGACACCTTGCCACCGGAGGCCCTTCCAGAAAATGTGACGGCGTCTGGCGTTCTCGTTGTGTCTGTTGATAAAGTTCGCCAAAGCATCTACACCCAGGGGAAAATCGCTCTTCCACTCTCACGCTACAGTCAGATTCCAGAGAGTAGCCCAACAGGAAAGCGCTGCGTGCGATACAAAGCCCACGTGAGTCCTTCAACTGCGGCATTTGACTCGTCGATGGCAAAGTGTGAACTGATGAAGCCTATATTGCTGGGAGACCAACCGGTCCCTCGTGAGAACGACACAACTGAGCATCAGAGGAACGTGAAGGAAATTGCCACTAGAGTTATTTGGCAGCCAGAAAACTGGAAACCCAGCACGGCAGCTTCTTGCAGCCACTGTCGCCACCAGCAGCTCATACAAAGCGAGAAAAGAAAGGTTTTGCAGAACCAGAAGAAAGCGAGCCAGTCTGACATACCAGAAGCAGCTGATGTTCAACGTGAAACTGGGCCCATGCAATGGGTTAAGACAATCGTGCAAGTGGAAGACGCTGAAGGGGTTGCTGACGCTGGGGGCAGCAGACTGCTGAGTATAGTCGAAACTAAAGAGCAACATCTGCGACGGGTGTCAGCTCAAGGTAGCACAAGCAACCGCGGAGTTAATGAAGAATCAGCACCCCAATCCGGACAGGACGCCAGGATGGAAAGCCCACTATTCCGAGCCGATATAGGATCAGCAACCCAATCCGGACAAGACGCCAAGACGGCGAACCCACTACTGCGAGCCGATACAGCAGGAGTACAGGAAAGTACATCTGCCCGAAGCGAACCACCCACGTTGGACTTGGGAGTCCTAAAAAAAGCGGAAAGAGCTGGCGCCTTAAAATATACGCCAACGAAGCCTAGCCGACACGGAAGTGGGGATGAAGATGATGAAAGACAGAAAGGCCAGGGTCAGCCAGACCTTCGCACACAAACAGGACAGACCCCAGTTCCGGAAAAAAGGCAATCACACACATCCACTATTCGCGCTAGCTTAGAATCCCTTCTGCGCGAGATTTTACGAGGACCGAGCAAACTGCGCCAAGTAAGGAATATTTTGCGAGGCCGTGGCGGTGGCGATGAAGGTGACAGCTTGCGGGAGACATTTTCTGCTACCAACGCGAAGCGAAAAGCAGAGCAAACATCCAACTCTACTGATAAAGAGCAAAACGAAGACGCTTTGGAAAAGCGTCCAGTTGTCTCGGAACTGAAACTGGCGGGGAAGAACCCAGCTGGTTTGGCTGAATCCAATGATTCAAGCCCCAACTCAACAAACAGCAGCTCCAAGGAGGTGCGCAGCGAAGAGCGGACAGCGACTGAAAACAACGCAGAAGAGAAGAGAAATCTGGAAGAGAAATCACAAAAGCACGAAAGCCACAACAACGAAAGGGAAACAGAGGACACAGCTCTCGCAGTTGCCGCCCATCCTCTGGTAGATAATCCCTATTTCAATCCTGCGTTCCTCGACGAGAAAGAATTCCTCGGCTTCCGGGAAGGTGACGTTATCCTCTCTGTTGGAAACTACAGTATGTTACTCTCCTCCTCGCACCTTGGCAGCTCCGGCATCTCTGAAATAAGGCTCAACTGCACACATGAAGCGAGATTGTATAGGAGTACTGCCTATTAGCTGTAGTGGTAGTTGACCTCATATGCGATGCGTCTCTGCACTGCAGACATCGCAGACGACGGAACTGTCTCATTCAGGCAAGTCAATTCATTCGGTTTGGCCTTCGGCTGAACATCCTGTGGTTGCAGACAGCCACGGAAAGTGCCTCCTTTCCTGTGACATAGCCTCTGCATGAATTGCGCGAAGTAGAGTCTTCGGTGCTTTCAGGGATCTGGAACGAGTCTCCTTTCACTATGCCATCACTCAATACTTTAATGGAGAAACAACATGGGCTTATGTGCTCCGCGATAACCGAGTCATCAAGATCACAGTGAGCTCTCCAGAGAAAAAATGACGAGCAGTAACCGATCCACGGTCCTACAGAGGGCTGCTGCTGAGGGCGTCTTTGCTCAAGCCGTTTCTAAGTAGCAGCTCGTGATGCGGGCTTCTTGAAATCAGGTTCCACTGATGACGCCAAATTTTAAGGTCCCTCCGTTTACGTGGGACATGAAGCCATCTTACTTCGTCTACGGCGGGTTCGTGTTCACGCCACTCAGCAAAGTACTGCTCGTGAGTCATATTTAAACAGTTCTGGAAGATTATGCAATTCTTTCAGCACACATCCTGTGCCTCTACTATGCGGTGGTTCAAATGCGGCAAACCAACTCTGCACGCCCTTACATTTAACAACAGGGCTCCAGTGCTGACTGACTGCAACTTTGGTTTCAGGCAACGAAATTGCGTAAGGAGGCACCGCACATGTTTGAGTTCCTTGTGCAAAAACTCGACTATCAGGAGGAAGCAGGAGACGAATTTGTTGTTTTAAGCCTGGTAAGGAAGCTACAGCTTGGTCGGAAATAAAGTGATGTGTTATACGCCCCCCAGTCTAGTTAAGGATGCGCATAGTCAGCCTGTCTCCTCCCGCTCATGAGGGTGTCATAGGTCAAATATGCCTCACTGACGCTGGACAAATTGGCAAGCATGTACGCAGATCCTTGCATCCGATATTTCCGTTGGATATGAAGTGCCACCGTGCATCGTCCACAGTGTTAACGGCCACCATGTCCGCAACATGCAAGACCTCGTGCGTTTTATCGAAGCACAAGATGGAGATTTCGTGGAGCTTCAGTTGGAAGCCAATGAAGCAGACAAGTTGCATGTTGCCATTGACCGAAAAAAGGCCGCAGCGATTCAACAGAAGGTCCTGAAGGACCACAACATTGTTTCCGACAGGTCGCCTGATCTCATTCGCAGGAAAAAATAAATCCTCTTCAAGCTTTTGTTTTGTTGTGACATGGTCACACTGACTCAAGGACACGCGCCGCCCAATTGGCTCGAAAGACAGCTGTCTGGTATTCTGCTGCCATGATATCTGTGGCTGCGGAAGGCAGGTAAGCACAAAACCTACAGGACATCAACAGCACTGCAGGCCATGTTTGTCGCCAAGCGCTGCAAAGTGGCGACCATGAATTGATAAGGCCTGCAGCAGCCTAGGCATCCCCGTCCTGTCGCAGCGTCACGTCCAACAATATTTTTTGTTTGGAAGCTTGTTGCATGCAGAGTTTTTGGTTAGCTTGTTGTAGAGTCACCTTGATAAATATACTCCTCACGATGGCTAGTAAGCTTAACACTCTGTCTGAGCACACCAGTTAAAAGTTTTGCAGCTTATCGCCTAGCTTATTGAGGTCGTATAGACGTTAACGTATCGCCTCAATGACGAAGTTCATGACCCTCGTTGACCCTTCCCAGTTAAACAAGTCACCAACAATCGCAATGTGTTTAAACTTCCTACGATGTAAAGGCGCCGAAGGCAAGGGGTTGATGGGGTGACCCAAATCCCCTTCCAATCAGTCTCCTTCACTACTACTTCCGCTACTACTGTCACTGCTGCATTCGTCTCGGCTTCGCTTCCCTCTCCGCCTCGCGGTTCCGAGCATAAACCCATGGAACTGGGAGACGTCTGGAGCTTGTGGCTGTCCTTCCGGCGTTGCAGCCCTCCCATCCCTTCCAACTCCAGCCTCCTGCGCAGAAACTCAACGGCGGCCAATCAGTTGCACACAGCTGTCTTCCTAGGCGCACCGCTTACCAGGCCGTTCCACAAAGACAAAGGGAGTGCACCGCATCACAGGGACACAACCATATTCGTCAAAACTTAGAGCTCAGAGCTGTGAAGATGAAATCAGTTAATTAATATAAAAGCACAGCTAATTGCATCTCTCCTGACCTCGCCTGTCGCCTTCAAGCCGGTGTCTCCAGCGCGCTGATCTGCTGCGCCCTTCTGTCGCTGGCCGGAAGTAGCTTGCGGCGCCATGCTGGCCCGATTGGCTGCTGCACCCTTAAGCTTGAGGCACGTCTGCGTAATGCGTGAGTGCTTCTTGCCCTGCTTTCTGCACTGTACGCGGACCGTCTTGGGAAATGGGCCGGGGACTAGAAGCGGCCTCAGCGAGGGCAGCTGCCGCACAGGGCAGTCGCGGGGGAGTGGCTGTGATGCTGGCCACTGCCCATTTGCTACAGCAAACCAAAAGGTGCAGCAAGGGGTGGCCGAGGTGAAGCGCAACTCATAGAAAACCTCTTTGCCCTTATCATCTTGCCACATGTCACTAGAAAGCAGTGTAGTATCATACGCAGGAACCACGCCTTGAGGCGTTTCTGAAACAGAGAATGCAGCATCACGCTGCAGGTAGACCAACTTGGCAGCGACATCTGGCGGAAAACATATTTCAGCGTATGGCTTCGTGCCCAAAGCCGCTAGCCGCGAGTTTTGCAGCTCTTCCATCGAGGGGTAAGGCAAAAAGTGATAATTGGGAAACGCCGTCTGATGGGCAACTACGTCTACAATGTTGGCTGTTTCCGGGGGAGCCGCTACCGAGCCTGCAATTCTGCAGCAGCAGAAAACGCAGCGCGAAAAGCAGATATAGAACTGAGGTTCAATAGACTGGAACTGTTTCCCGAGCCACACTACGTCTCCATTTCAAGTTGTATAAGAATCTCCCATCCTGCCTGGAAGGCGCCGCCGCACCTCTTGGCATAATTTATCACTTCATTTAGTTCTAGGGGTCTTGAGGCTTCGCACTCTTCTATCGCCCGCAGGCGTCTGAGGGCTTGCACCCATGGCGTATCCTGAGCAGAAAAGGATGCCACCTCAGACCAATGATGCCACAGGAGTACAGAGTGTAGTCAGTAGCGCCCAGCAGCTTCAAAAGTAGATTCGCAAACTGAAAAAGGCTGTGCATGCATATGCACCTGTGCGTGTTCTTTTGTGCATGTACACTTGTGTTTGCATGTAATATATGTAGTGTGCATTCGTGAACATGTTTTCTTACAAGCCGACTTGTGATTTTGCTGAGGAGGAGAAACTCTTCCTCGGTGGAGAAGCTCTCGAATGCTGTAGCCTCAGCATCTGCTGCAGGGTCTTCCTGAGGAGGCAGTGGGTCCTGCTTCACATCTTTACCAGAAGCAGCAGCTGCTCCAGCTGAAGGTGGGTTGGATGGGCGCTTGACTAGGGGTTCCTTTGCCTCCACACGGCTTTGAAATTCTTCCAGCCACTTCGGAGATGTGGGATCCGGTATGCTGTGCCACTCTGGACGTACTATCTGCTGCAGCAGCCTGTAAATACGACTGCAGGGCGGCTCACGAGCACCACCTTCGCGTCCGTTGGCCACATCTTTGTCCTGGTCTTCTCTCTTGAACCTTCCTTCACTAGCTTCTGCCGTCCAACGGGCATCTAGGCTCAGTAATGAATCCATTGTATCCAAGAACAAGAGGCGCAGCTGCAAGTCTCAATTCATGGGCCAACTTGTGACGCTGTTGGCGTTTCAGCAGCTGTTTCAACACTACCAGCATTTCAGCAGGCAAGCAAGAGGCTCCGGCGGGACCCCATCTGCCCTAAGTGGCCACATTCCATTGAGCTGCTTAAGCCTGCCCCTTCTTCTGAACTTCTGGATCTAGAGGAAGTAGCCCCAGTAACTGTGTCAATGCTGACTTTGAGCGGAGAGCGTATCCACTTCAGACCGTCGGCTGTACGCCCTACGCGCAATGAGCGCCTATGAGTGCTCCGTCCAACATTCGATGTTTCAACAAAACTTACAGCATAACATTTAAGTGAAAGCCGACGCGCTTTAACCTGTTTTCCCGCCGTACCGCCTGGAGGGCCCGTAAACTTGCGGGGCCCCACGGAGGCCCCCCAGGTCACAGCAATAGAGGGGACCAACCTCCATTCTGGAGACGCGAGGTGGTGTAGAAAGGCCAATTATTATGAAATGAGATATATTTTTGCAGAAAACAAGTGGTCTCCGAAAACTCCACCAAGTCGAAGACAGCTCTCCGCGTGTGGCTACTCCATCTCTTGAGGCTGGAGATTTCTCTCTAACGCGATGTCCCGTTCTCAATTACATACAAAAGCTGTATGAAGAGCTCAAATAACAACATTTTACAGACCGGCGCCACGAACTGTCTCCAGAAAACATGTTTTGTACAGGGGTCCCCCCTGGCCTCGGAGCTGGCCCGACCGCAAGCTTGACACACGAAAGCCGGAAGGCGGTGGCATGCATAACATACCATAAGTGTCCTCTGTAGTGCCAGGTTCTTCAGCATGATGGTGCGTGCATCCGCACACACATCTTACGCTGGAATGTGAAGAATGTTCTTCATACCTCCAAACCACAGGGCATTATCTTGCTCCGTGAAATCATGGCAGGTACGGCTCTATACCCGTCGAGTACGGGTGAGCAGACTGCGTTGACGTCGGAATGGGCATTCATGGGAACGCCGATATGCCCGCTGTCTCTTGATCAGCTAGAGGAACAGCTCTGCAGGGAACAGCCCTGGCTGAGACATGATGGTCACACAAGTTTGCCTCCCCGTCTGCTTCTCGAAGCCGCCGCTCGAGCAGCAAAAACAGAAGCTCGCCGCGCCAGCGGAGCACTTGCGAAGGCGGAAAGGGCTGCAAGAAATGCTCGGGCGGCAGCAGAGGCACAACACAGGCGCGCCGCAGATGCAGAAGAAGCGGCCCGGATAGGTTTGGGCGCAAAATCCCTTATGGAAGCTGCAGCAGCGGCTCATGAAGCGGCAGAGAGGGAGGCTGTGGCGGCCGAAGCAGCGAAAGAATTGGCACAGCGCTATCACGAGGCAGCGCTTTCTAAAAGCCTGGCGGCTCGGTATTTTTGGGACGGACAAATGAATGACGAAGACGAGCTGCAAAGGCAGCTGCAACAGGCAGCCTCAAAGAGCGCTGGCCGCTCGCCTATTGGTGGTTGGGTTCCTGGCACTTCGAATACAGCGCACTTCCAAGATGATAGCTCTGAAGGTGAGCCAGCGCCACTCCCCTTCTCTGCCTACACCATTCATGGATCTCGCCTCTCAAGCGCCATGTGGGCTCCCCACAGCATTTTGGGTTGCGATTATTCACAGCTGGGTTGTTCCGCACTGGTTTCCTGTCTCTCCCACACCATTGTCCTCGTGGCGGTGTATGCTCAGCTTTTTTTTGTAACTACACTTTGCTGTACATTCGGTTGCCCGCCCAACTCAGGCTTTACATGCTCCGATTTCACTTCCTCTCGTTCGTCGCGCGCAGCCCATAGAGTCTCTCGACCTGAGGACTTCATGGACCAGGAAGATATGGAGGTACGGACAGAATTGTTCATGCCTGCAAGCTTTCCACGCCGACTTTTCGAGGGGCTTTGTACTTTTTTTTGTCACACTTGTCTACAATAGGCGCTGCAGCAGCCGTGCGTAGTGACTCAAGTTTGAAGCATAGGCGCATATCCCAGCATTATCGTCTGTGACGGTTCTGAAGCTGAGATTACGACGTTGCAGTGGACGCTGCCGAGCGCACTGCAGCCGCCATCCACGCTATGCCCTGCTGTTCTGGCGCCTGCAGCAAGCGGCCCGCGGAGCGCGCAAAGCTTGGCATTCTGGGCAGCTGCAACACCGGCACAACGAGTGGGAGAGCGGAGCAGAAGCAGCGTCATCTTCAAAGGGGGAAAGAGAACACGTACTGCGGTGGTCGCGGGTTGAGTCGCGGAGAGAGGGCCTGCCTGTCTTCGTAGGCACTGGTAGGCCAGAAGTGGCTAGCGGCGTATAGACGTGGTTGCGAAACTTGGAACAGCAAGGCATAGCTAGACGAATAGAAGAGCAGAAAAAGACACGCAAGCGGAGGTGAAGCGAAAGCATGGCCTGATCTCACTGTCAATAGCGTGACTTCTACAGAATCCGTCGTTCTAGGGACCTTCGATGCCTCCGACAAAATGTCATTAGAAGCTGAGTTTCCTTTCAATTCTGCAGGTCACGCTGAATTTCCGTTTCAATCCCAGTGGCGCCTGCAGTCAATGCGTCGCTACCAGTGGGCGCGATCTCTAGTGAAAAGCCTTGGAGCAGACGGCAGGGATCGCCGTATTCCCGCATGCGATCTGGAAAAAGCACAACCAGAAACGAAGAGCATGGGCCCTCAGCTGCCTCCCCACGTTGAGGCAGTCAGACAAATGATGCGGCCGAAAGGTACTGAAGAGCAAGCCTCGGAGAGAAAGAATGGAGCTCAAGATGCTAGCGGCAGTGAAAAGGATATGGTGGGCGAAGAGATGTGTGTGCCTTCACAGGAGAAGCCAGCAGAAGCCTTACCTCAGTTGCTTGCTGCTGAGGCCACCGCGGCGGCTGCAGAAGGGGAGGAGTGGGGGTGGGCTGCGGCACAGAGCCTTCTGCGGCTGCAGCCCTTGGGGCCTCTCAGGCTTGGACTAGGGTTTCAGCAAAAAGAAGCTGACCGTGCCCAGCTAGTCAGTCAGCTTTCAAAAGCCGCTACCAACGTACACGCAGAGTATGGCAACAGCAGCAGTATTAGCAGCAGCAGAGCACAGGTAGGGGAACAGCGGATGAAGGGGTCTGGGGAAGTGCTTGAGGTGAATGTGCGCGAGCCTCTCACTGGTTTGCGCAATTATGCCCTTGATGACGACGAGGGAGGCGAAGAAGTCTACAGCAGCACTGCCCCGAATAGTAGCTTGTATGATTTTGGGGGTGCCACTGAGTCAAGGACGCGTCCTCTGGCTGCTGATCTTGCTTGTCGGGCAAGCAAAACGGCAAGCCTGAAAGAGGAAGAGCGGCTGCAGCTGGCTAGGGTGGTGGAGGCGGAAGGCATAGTGGTTGTTTCAGATGACGGACAGAGCCAAGCACAAGACAGTGGAGAGGAAAGGACGGAGGACATCATAGCACCTCATGACCTCGTTGACAACAGAGAATGGGCATTTGAGACCTTTTGCGAGTGAGCGTTCTCATACCTTTTCCGCACCGGTGTACTCCGCTTTGTTCCTATTTGCAGCTGTGACAGACGGGTGACTGTCGCATTTCAAGTAAGGTTTCAGAGACACACAAGGGTATGAGATTTATAGGCAGACATCTCTGTCGGGTAGCTGTTGATTTTCCTGCGATTGCGTACAGTTTGGCTCTGCCGCCAGTGCCTGTGGGCTTTAACGGAATGCACACGTCTGAGGAAACCAAGTTCCTCTCGGATAGTGTTGAGCTGTTGGCGGACGAAGAAGAAAGGCGTGAAGTAATGCAGTCACTAGGCAGCACTCATCAAGAAGCAAAGGAGAAAAGGGGCCGCGGCTTCTCCAGCAGTAGCTTTGGTGTGCTCAGAGCTGTGATGGGAACTACACCGCCGGACAGCACAGAGCCAGAGGGTTCGGAAGTGAGCTCTGCATCCCGCATGCAGCCGCTGTGGGCAGCTGGCACGCCCAGCAGTCGTTTGTCTCTCTTGGAGCAGGTCGGGGGGAGGAAACTTCAGTGGGTAAAGGAAGGAGATGAGGAGGCCGCAGCAGCTGCTGCTCGGCAACCCATTTGGCTGCTGCAGCACCAAGAACAGCTTTTGCGCCGAAATCAACAACAGAGAGTACAGCACCAAATCCTACAGATGCGCCACCGCCTCAACTGTCTTCAGCTGCCCTTTGTCGCTGATCCCAAAACGCAGATGCGGTTTGAAGTTTACACGAAACTGCGGGTGTGTCTCAGCTCTTCCTGAGAGGGAAGGCGATTGAATCGAGTGAATTGATTCACGTCCCAACAACAGGCGCTTCACGTTAATATGACTTTAGCTGTCTACAGTCTCTACTCCAGAGTCCCTATCGACGGACGTACGAGGATCACCAACAGCCCTTCGTCCAGAGGAGCGAATCAAAGTGCAAAGCTGCACAGCAGACTATTCCAAGATATGCTGGGAAATGCTGGTTTGGTTGGGTGATGCGCTGGGCTGCAGGACACTGAAGCCAAAAATGGAGAACTCGGTCAGCGAACCAGCGCCTCCTCTGTGCAGGCTTGTACAAATCCATTGTCAAGTACAGCAGTGGGAGCCACCGCCGAGTCACTCAAATCAGGTGTTACGACAAATCTCGAAACCGATAAAGAAGAGACGACAGCTGGTGAGCCAGTGGCGTCGAAAACTCACAAAAGACGGCCTTTAGCACTCGGAGCACTAACTGCTTGTGACACTGTCATCTGGGCAAGGTTTCAGCAACAGACGACGCTGATGTTTCCCCTGGTTGTGTTGTAGGCGCAGCAGGTGAAGTCGCTCCTTTAGGGGATTATGCGGCTGACCTGCTGACTACACAGTCAGCTGACAGCACTAATTCAGGGCACAACACAAATGACGCCGTCAATGCTGCTCTTAAGGCTGTCGCCGCCATCAATGCGGGTGCTTCCCCCGAGACAGTTATGCCCCAACCGCGCGGAGGCCGCGCGGCTCCAGTTGGGGGGAGCACACAAGAGAAAAAGACGCAAGTACAAGGGCTCGCAGAGTGTGCCAAGAACTTCCGGAGGATTTCCGGTGACTCCGAAGGGGCTGCGCGGATATGCAAAGGGCCTGCTGAGGCATCAGTTTTTGCGGCTGCCTACCAGCGGATCGTAGAGCAGAGGCAATTGCTGCGGGAGCAAGAAGCCGCTTACAGGGAGCTTCAGCGAGACTCGCTAGCTCGTCTTGGTATATTGACTCAGCACAACATCACAGACACTCCTGTCACCACAGAGGCCGCCCGTCCTCCTGAAGAGACCGAACCCGCTGCACAGCACATTACAACACGCAAAGCAGCCGCCCAAAAGGGAAGCGTGGAGTTCCGGACGATGCTCCCATTGCTGCGTTCGTATCGAAAGAGCTGCGTATTCGTCCCCTCACCCCACCTCTGCAAGCTGTGGGGTCTTCCTGACCCATGGGCAAACGTTGCTGTAAGTTTTGGCTGGGAAATGCAGCTGGCTGACAGTCACCGCTGCAGCTTTAGCTGCTAGTGTTATTCCCGCCCGTAAAGTTCCACTACGAAGGCCGACGCCGGCAAAGGATACTCCAAGCGATCCACGCATTGCAACCGAGCAAGGTGTTGAGCAGATGCAGCTTCATGGCAGTTTTACTGCTGGCCAAACTCTACACTCTGTGCGGAAACAGTACGTCATGTCATGTTTGCTGTCGTTTGCAGCAAGTCGAGCTGCTGCGCCTACTTCGGGAGCAAACGACAGAGAGTTCAATCGAAACAGGACTCCAGAAAGATCACACAGAAGCAGCAACAGAGACTGGAGCAGCAGCTGCAGGTGTATCTGGGCTAGCTCCCCCCCCAGTGCAGGTTGTAGGACTTCCGAGCGCGAAAGACATCACAGACGAGACCGACGGTGCAGCAGAACCTGAGGAACTCCTGGAAAATGTATTGCTTGAGGGACCGAGCAAAGACAGCTTGGGGTTGTTCAAAGTAAGGAATGCTACCCCTTCGCGTTCCTACCAGACTCACACAAGCGTAGTGCTGATTTGCCAAGACAGATTTGTGGCTTGGTGCTAGTCGGCCTCTCCTGAAACTGCCACAAGTGGCAGTTTCGGGTCAGGCCATTTTCGCTCTTCACCAATCTTTCACTGTACACTGCAGAAGGAAATATATGCCGAGCTGAAACAGAGGCGCATTAATGCCAGGCGCCGCCGTCGGACCACTCCTTTTGCGACTCAGGCAGTTTTCGATGCCGACAGCAGTGAAGAAGAAGAGTCAAGATGATGCGCAAGCTGGCAGCGGTGAGACCCCTCAAGCGCACAAGAAGATGCCTACAGGTACTTCACCCGGTCACTATTGCCTTGTAGAAGCATTTTGCTGATGCTTACAGCTTCTTAACAGGTGCGATTTCTCCTCAACGTTTGTTTGATGGTACGAGGCGACTATGCACAAAAGTAATATTCTCGTCGTAGCTTCAATCCGAAAGTGCTTTTGCTGCACCATGAACGACTGGAATGTTGATATAATTCATCTGCTATGCGCTGCGCTTTTTTTTGTCGTTTCCGCTAAATGAGCGGGACTCCGGTAACATGCTTTCGCGAGCCCAACGCAGTTACTAGGAAAAATTTTGTGCACCCTACTTAATCGTTTTCGTCAGGCGCCCACATAGTCACAGCATGGCTTGCTCTACATTCTTGCTTTGGTTAGAGGCATCAATTGACAACGAGCTAAAGCGCCCAATACCAGTTCTGTCGTAGAAGTGCCACAGACGACCATTTGTAATGGAGTTTCTGTGCAGTACGTTTACAACCGCCTCATTCGCTTGTAGCGTCTCTGCACTGACGATCTAGCACTCTTATTCTGGGCCCAACAAAGGCAGAGCTCCTGCCCTCACACACTGGCCACAATTTGCAACCAGGGTGTTTGGGGGAAATAGAAAGAACATCCAGTCACTCATGACACGGTGGAGGATCTCGTTAGGTGTAGTGAATGTGATATCAAGACTTATCGGCAACAGCTGAAACGCGCTACAACACAGTAGGATTGTTCCGTTCCGCTAACATGGTGCAGCTACGGAAAGGTTTATAATCAGATGAGGCGACGGAGAGCAACACAAGGCCAGGCGTCCTAAGTAGCAGATCCCCCACAGGCAGTGGAGCTGCGAGTGTAGGGCAAGAAGCACCAATAAGTTGGATGGGTGATCATTTACGGACAGCTCCGTGCCGAACATGAGCGTTACGCCAAACTGAACTAATGAGCATTCGCCGAAATCCTAATGAGTCAATGCCCCAAGATGATAGGGGAAGGCAGAGAGGTGCCAGCGCAAGTTCACGATTTTCAGTGATAATTGGTCGTGCTTGGGGATGAGTTAATTGCGTGAATCTTTCGTGGGCGATGCGCATGGATGGCCATACAGGCTATACAGGCAAAAACACACGGGCACTAGTAAATCAGCTGCGAAAGCGAGTATAAAACAATTGTGCCAAGAAACAGATGGTAAGCCATCTGCGATAATATTGGCATTACATCCCAAATTCATTCTTTTAGGTCTTATAGATAACTAAAAGCTTCTGTTAGAAGGTAGTGGTGGTAGCGAGGTGTGGGGCTGGGGCCGCATGCTGCGGTTTCGTCTTAGCCATGTGGGCCATCAGCTTTCTCATAGAATTTCTTCCATAGAAAAAAAACGCGTTTTCCCGGTGCCGTTGGCGTACCGCATCAGAGTAGTTGCTGGCTCTGCAGTTTCGCAGTGTAGCCGCGCTGTGCTTCGCTCGGGCTATGGGGCCTCAGTGAACTGCTATTGTTGCTGTTGCTGTTGGAGACCGTGTCTGCTTCTCGTGCGAATTCCTTGACATATCGCTCATATTATTTGGACGTTTTCCACGGTATGCTGTCACTACATTAGGGTTACGTTGACACTATGCATGACCTATCCAAAAGCTGGCCACGCTGACCACTGCCGCCATCGCAGAATGAACACGTGATAAGCTACATTGCAAGTTATCAGAGACCGCAGCTTCCTTCTAAGTGCGCGGGGGCACTGTGCTCTGTAGTACCCTGAAACACGATAGGTATCGTAGCGGGGCCGCCTCCGCCTCCAGGGGCTGTGGCCGCTAATTTACTGCACTACAGAACTTCAGCGCTTCGTCAGGTCAGTGAATTCGTGTCACTCATTCGTGCCAATTGAAGCCGTATGTATGTCTAGTGCGCAGGCTGCTGTCGACTCGAGGTCTGTTAAGGCCGCGTCTGTGTCCATTCTCGCCCAAATGGAGTCCGGCCAGAACCACCAAAAGGGCGCTTTGCCGTCCCATGCCAAGGGAAATGGCGCCAGCGCAAATAACGGCAGCTCGCAGAGTGGGAACGGCTCCGTACGTGGAGGGCGTGGAGGACGTCCTGCTTATGCGCAGTCGCTTCAGTGTCAGAAGCTTTCACCTGAGGAGAAGGCAGCTTTCAGTGCAGACTGGAAGCAGCTGCAGCAAGACGATATCTCATCTGCCGATTACTATTTTAACTCTTATGCCCACTTCAGTATTCATGAAGAAATGATCAAGGATTCTGTCCGCACGTGTGAGCTGAAATCGGGCGTACCTCCTGAATTTTTGATCATAGAGGAGCATCCTGCGGAATATTCGCTAGTCGGCTACGATCTGTTCACCTTCATGCTTGCGTGGATAAAATAGATTCTGGTGAACGAATTTTTGTATTAAGCCGCTCCATAGTGAGTGTCCTGCTGAGCCATAAAGTAAATAAAAACCCCGGTGGCTCTTTTTCGCGCTAACAACTCCTCTTGTTTCTTGTTTGCTCCTCCTGCAGGCAGCTATCAGCGGGCCATCATGGACAACCAGCACTTATTCAGGGGAAAGGTAGTGCTGGACGTGGGCAGTGGGACGGGAATTTTATCTCTTTTCGCAGCCCGTGCTGGGGCTAAGCATGTTTATGGTATTGAGTGTTCAGAAATAGTGCGCATAGCCCGCAAAGTGGCGGCAGCTAATGGACTGGAAGATCGTGTGACATTTGTGGAGGGGAAGGCGGAGGAAATTGAACTGCCGGTGGAGAAAGTAGATATTATTGTCTCCGAGTGGATGGGCTACTTTCTTCTCTACGAGAGCATGCTGGATACAGTCATATTCTGCAGAGATAAGTGGTTAGCAGAGGACGGACTGATGTTTCCGGACAGAGCGCACCTCTACCTTGCAGCCATTGAGGATGCTGACTACAAAGTGAGCAGAGATTGCTATGGAACAGAACGTAAGCGGACGGACATCAGTATTGAGTCATCAATGTACGCTTTACCGTTATGGCTTTTGGTGTAGGAAGAAAAGGTCGGGTACTGGGACAATGTGTACGGCCTTGACTTCTCTTGTGTCAAGACCTGCATCATGGAGGAGCCCATTGTTGACACTGTGGATGAAGGCGCAGTTGCGACAACGTCATGTTGCGTACTGGTGAGAAATAAGCCGACTACGTTTTTGTCTTTGAAGGCCGGTTAATTTTGGAGGTGGCGGAATATTGTGTTGCCTCATTGGCGTTCGTCAAGCAGGTTCCTTTGTCCCCGCAGGAGATTGATCTCGCAACGTGCAAGCCTGAGGACTTGGACTTTTGTGCTGCATACAGTATACAGCTGCGCCGCAAGGACTTCCTTCACGCTTTCGTAGGTTGCATTATCTTGTTTTCAGTTACTGTTTTTGGGGAATCTGCACGTGGGCTCTGTGCCTTTGCATTGACGCACTAGCCGGGAGTGCAACGGGCTTTTTCGCAGGTTTGCATGGGCTGCTTACAACGAAACTGGAGGCAATTCGGTGCACTTGTTGTGAATTTAGGTCGCATGGTTTGACGTCGTGTTCAGCAAGTGTCATAAGCCTGTAATTCTGAGCACATCTCCGCACAACCGCTACACGCACTGGAAGCAGACCGTGTTCTACATGGAACATGTGCTTGTCGGCGAGGTAGGAGATACGGTAAAGGGCTTGATCGCCGTCAAGAAGAACAAGAAGAACCCAAGGGATTTGGATATCAAGATATCCTACGAGTTTCAAAACCGCCACACCCTAAAGCCTATTAGTAACACCCAGTTCTACAGACTACGGTAGATAGGGATGCACCAAATTAAGGTGGCCCGGCGGGAGTTGATGAAGAAGCAACTGTCACCAGACCACAGTTACAGTTGCCTATATAGTGACCACGCGACGGAGGGAGATGTGGTATTTTCCGCTCCCTGCGGGAGAAGAAAGTGCGATTCTATGCAGCTTCTGTGTAGACGCGAGTGCTCCTGTGGGGCCTGCCTGGCCACTCAGGTACTCTAGCGCATGCATACAACAAGGGCTGTTGTAGGGCATATAGCGTCACCAGGCGGCACGAATGCCGGAGACGGCGAAATTATTTATGCTGTCTCTAATGTTTATTAGTGAATAAATGAGTATTAGTTAATTGCAAGGACTTTGGATATGGTTGGAGGGAGCGCGCATGCTATCTGCGTGAAAAGCGTACTTGAAACGAGAGCCCCTTTTGTGCCAAGGAGCAATTTCTCCTTTGGTAGCAGTCTGGAAATCCAGCTTTATCTGTACGGGTATTGTGGTGTAGTTAATTTAGTCAGGGTCTAGATGATTCAGTTAGGCGCATGCCGTGGCGGCTTGTGCATTTCTTGCTGTTCCGTTGACGGCCCCCCCTATCCCTCTTAAGGGTAAGTGGGAATCCCGGCTTGCCACTGGCATTGTTTCGTGGACCCCATCTGCTCCTAGTGTAGGCATCCTAGTTGAGGACAATAGCGATGAGTGTGCTTGCGGCATGTCAAGTGAGTTGAGGAGGACATGGTTAGCTGCACTTGAGGAGGATTCTGGCTGTCGACACTTGCAAGGGGGTGCCATGGGATTGTCGCCTCCAAAAGTGGAGGCCTGGCGGCGCATGGCTGCTGGCGTTTCTTTGCAAGAATGGTTCTCCTGGGAGCATTGCCACCGGAGTTGTTTGTGTAGTCACCCCGATATAGGCCACTAGTGGCAGGGCTAAGGCATGATATAATGTGAAAGCTTAGTGCCAAAGTCGTAGTGTGTAAGGTTGCACTGCCTATGTCCCACGGAAATTTACTGTAGTGTTCACGTACAACACAACGCGGGGGGGATGCGTTTCGTGTGCTGTATGCATCCAGTAACAAATTCGAATTACATGGTAGTATTGGTGCGGAGACTTTAGAATTACGAAACGTAACCAAGCGGGTGAATTTGGTTGAACGGGAACTATTGCTGTTCCGCCGACACTAGTGGCCGCCTTTTTTGTCTAGCGGGATGAAGCGATGAGTTTTCCCTTCAACAACTATATCAGAGCACATCTTTTGAGTGTACCGATGGCTTGTATAAGCAAGATGAAAACCTATTCATCAATTCTCTGTGTGCGGCTATCCAGCCGAGATGCTGCTGCAGCTCCTGTAGTCGAACACCTGAGAGCACTAGAGTGATCAAGTTAGGAAGCTAGCGCCTAGCCATGTACACAGTTTCTAGTGGATCGACTCATGCTAGAAAATATTTAAAAATTGTAATCTGCAAATGACTGATGCTTACCAAGAGGACCATTTCATATGCGTGTCTGGTTCAAGCGCTACGCGTGGGCACAGTAGTGGCTGGAGGACGCCACGGTCTTGTGCCAGCGCATGCACAGAGTACACCGAAATCGCTCGTTGTTCAGAGGAAGGAAGTGTCACAGCTGTCTAAGAATATAAGGAATTAACGTGACTCGCCTCTCCTCTCTTGGATCGCGGCACCACGGTCTTCGCTGGCGGTCAGCAAACGCGACTGCCTGCGGTGCCGCATCTGCAGCTAACAACACTCTCTGGCTTGAGGCAGGAACCTCTTCACGTCCTCGTCGACGTCGCAGAAGTAAGTCCACATGATTGAGAAAGTGAATATAGGACCCTACCGCTGTCGTCTCGCCACCGGCGCTAACGCAGAGGGGCTTTGGAGGACCCGCTGAACGTCAGTCATTCAAGAACCCTATTTTAGGTCAAGGCTCCACGACCTGAGGGACATCAGCTGGCCGCAGCCAACTTGCTCCTGCCACAACGGGCACCTTGCAGTGGGTTTCGCGCTGTCGCACGGCAGGCCAAACGAACCTGCCAGTGACTATAGTGGTGGCCCAGATAGCGGAATATCCTCTTGGCGCCAGTCTGAGTACATTTTAGAAAGCATACGCTCGTCAGGGCACTGGTACCTGTTAAAGTTTGTCACACTTTCCCCGTCTCTTTCTCTTCTCCAAGATGGCTACGCGGCCCCGAGACTAGTAAGTGTATTCAGAATACACTGTGCCATTTCCGTTCCGTTAAACTTACTCCGCGTAGATCTCGAGCAAGGTTAGGGCCGGGGATTAGGCTTTTGCCATCAGTGGCGGGTTACGTGCAGCGACTACCTCTTCAAGCTGGTGTTGATTGGCGATTCCGGCGTAGGAAAATCCTGCCTCCTCCTTCGTTTTTCGGTGAGAGCATATTTGTCAGCGTGTGAGCGCGCATTCGTTGTAAGGTCTTGCTAAGACCTTTGAGTTGAGCATGAAGGGACACTTATTTGTGTGTCCGCTTCCAGGATGATGCCTTCACCGAGAGCTATATCACTACTATTGGCGTCGATTTCGTACGCCAACCCGACAGTAGCTGATGGGACTTGGGCTCGCACAGATGGATTAGCTAGAGTAGCTATTTACTTGCGAAGGATGCCGTCGCTTAGGGTTGCAAGGAGGCGGCGGGGAACTGCCTTGTAGTGCTTTTCCTCTGTCTGTGTAGTATTGTAGCTGCTGTTGGTGCCTTGTGAATGAATGCAGAGGTTCCGAACTGTCAATGTTGGTGGGAAAGTAGTGAAGCTGCAAATTGTAAGCGGAAGCTGCCTTACCATGGCTTCAGCATGGACAGGCTTCTGGTGAATAGTGGTGCCTGCCCACAACCGGTGAGCATTGAAATTAGCTCATGCGCTTCTGTGTGGCTTTTCTCAGTGGGACACTGCAGGCCAAGAACGCTTCAGAACGATTACGAGCGCTTACTATCGCGGTGCTGACGGTATTGTGGTCGTATACGACGTCACAGAACCCGAGTCATTTGCTCATGTTGATGACTGGCTGGCGGAAGTTAACCGGTGAGTTGAAATGCTTTTTCTTGGGTAGCTGGCCTGCTTAGGTGGGTAACCAGGCTTAGTTTACCCCATCGTTCTGATACAGGTTGGACATGCGCACTTCCACGTGGTGGTGTTTGATTTACTTGCTAGGTATGCGACTGAAAACACTGTTAAGATTCTTGTCGGCAACAAAAGCGAGAAGGACAGTGACCGCGCTGTGGCTACAGATGACGCTAGGGTGAGTTGCACGGGGAATGCCTTCTGACATGTTTGCTAGATAAGAGAACGCGCTTTTCAGCCTAGGACAAGCCACAGATGAATAGAGACGCATGTCTTGGGTTTTACAGCGAAAGGCAGAAGACCTTGGAATTTCGTTCATTGAGACATCAGCGAAGGAGGCGATTAATGTTGACCTGGTGAGCTGGATTTGGACTGATAGCGCTTAGGTGGCTCTAGGATACGCACTGTTGCCTCTTGGCCACTGACACTTTTCCACCGTGCGTGTCTATTCAGGCCTTCACAACAGTCGCAAGGGAGCTCATAGCTATCAAGTATGCAACGCCTCCAAAAGCGCGCGTCTCTAAGCCACAAGGAATCTAACCGTCAAAAAACACACGAACTTAAAGTTCACGTATATGTTTGTTTTTCTCCTTTCTTTTTCGCCTGCTTCAGGGAGGCACAGGCAGCCGCGGGTGGGCATCAAAGCCAAGCGGGAGACGAACGCCAGAGATTGGGAGGTAAGAGCTAAATACGTTTAGAAGATGTGGATAACCCTCTTAAATTTGTCACGTTATGCTTTTGCCATCTGCTGTTGCTAGAAGTGTCAACCTTGATGCATTTAGCTTTTGCGTACGATTGCAGCTGCGGATCTTCGTTCGGCATCGCAACGATTTAGCAGCTGCTCGTGCTAGGCGTGACAGAAGCGCTTTTCGTTCTTCGATGTCTCTGTAGCTACCCAAAATGTTCCATCACTATCCCATGCTGGAAGCTGGGTTGCACGTAGGTAGATACAGCCTCCAGCGGATCTCACACCAGTGCGTACTTGAGCAAATCACGGTAGCTGCGTCGTAAGCAAGAAACCAACTCCAGCTGGTTCCAGCGCGTGCCATGGAAAACGTCGAAGAAGCGCAGCTGGGGTGTGGAAAGCTGCCTGCTCCCGGAATGGGAACGCACAGAACAGCGTTGAACAGAAGCACGCTTGCCTGCTCTGTTCAACGGACCGGATCACACAGGTCCTCATTATTTGAGCCTAGCGAAGAGCAATTTCCTGCATATGTTTTTGGGTACTTGCCGTGGATTTCAGAGCATTTGTCCCGCGCAAGTTTGCTCTTTTGTTGGTCCAGAACGCCATGCAAGATGGCAGGCAGACAGATGCGGACTGATTCACGAGTCCGAACATGACTTTTGAACTTATCGCCAGTCGCAGGGCGCTTGGAGTGAATGCGACATTGGGCAGACAGAGCTTTGACGGTTAGACCGGTGGTCTTCTAATCTAGACTCACTACATCGTCAGCACACGAGTATTAAAACATTTTGGCGACGCTGAGGTGTGCTATCTAGGCAAGTCTTCCGCACATTGCTGGTGGTCCGGCTGTTACAGGACGCGCTGCGTCGCAGCACAGCGCGGCAGCCAGTTGTGGGGCAGAAAAGTAGCATGGGAGGGCTAGCAACATGTAGCGCCAACGATAGCGGCTACTTTGAGGGGCTGTATGTGTATGTGTGATTTCCGGCGTTCGAAAACTCGGAGGGTCTAGCCCGCAAACGAAATGCGCGTGGAGACACTGGCGCAAAGAATTGCAATCCTATGGTGCCTGTCACCAGTGCCAGTACGTAAACTTTGATTTTGTCTTTAAAACTTATTCGAAAGCCGATTGGAGATTATTGGGATAAAACGCATGTGTTGTTCGTGCGACAGACCTCGTGCAAGTTGCCCCCGTAAGATAGATCTGGGCTAGCTAAGGTCGGGGGTAAATGGGGCTTCCTTAAAGCGTTTACCCATGATTGAGGCAATAAAAACATGTTGTTGTCAAGAGAAAATTCACCAAGGGCTTTGGCTGCAACATGATTGACCGGTGTAGGTCTTCGACGCCCTTACCTATCCACACCGTCGTTCCTAGCCAGGTGACACCCCTCTTCGAGCAGTCCATGCAGCTGCATGGCGTGGCCCAACAGTATTTAATTTTCCTTTTCTTTCTAGCTTGCCTTTCAAAAGGTGATCAGGTGCATCAGTCACCGTATTTTGCCCTTCCATCTCGCCGATCCACATGCAGGCTCGCCTGCTGGCGAGAGGAGGGTCTCCTCCCACGCCTTCCCCAGGTGAAAATTGCGGGATGCTCGAATCCAAACGAAGCCTGCAAATACTGTGAAGGGAAAACATGAAATGCTTTTTCCACGTTATTTTTCACTTGTTTCGTACACCGGTTGTGACCTGACGAGCCCACTGTGTCTCCAGACAAGCAGCCGTGCGCTGGGACGAAGTCAACGGCAGTGTACAACGTTACCCGACTCTGAGCAGCCTTCCTTCAAAACCTTCAATTTTCTAGAAAATTCCAGTTATTTAGTCTCCCGTTTCCGGCAGGCATGCAGATGGGTTGGGAGGAGTTGTATGGTGTCTTGTGAGTCTGTTATTCAGGTCATCGGAGCAAAGTGCTGTAAAATTCTCATCTGAGAGAAAGCAAGCGGAGACCACCGAAGAGTGTACTGTCTTTGGATGAAGCGCAAAGCCGTTCCTCCTTCTGTTGAAGTGGGTAACCAGCCACTCTAACGCTTCCGTGGGTAAGGCCGTTTTGGAGGAGCTACCTTTGAAAAGTTTTGTCATTGTTGCCAGTCTGAGCTGGTACTGAGAATCAGACTTGTATGCATGCTAGCACTATTGGGGGACTAAGCATCACCTCTCAGCATCACGTACCTGTGACGTAGCACCATGACGAAATCCCCGCGGGCGCCGCTGAAGCGCCCGGAACGCCGCCAACGACTCTTTACCTTGGCACTGTTTGCCGGGGGTATTCTTGGCAGCACAGTAGGAAGCTGTGCAGCTTCTTTTGAGGGCACTAGCCCCGTCGATCCGACGAGACTTTTGCCGAGGCGCCTAGCACCTCAAGAATGCAGGACATATGTCTATACCGAGATCGATCATGAGCCCACGGAAATGTCCGACAGGGGTAGCTGCCCCACAGGTGGTGGAAAACGCGCGTTTCTGCTAGATACTTCACCTGAGGGGGCAGGAGCCCCTGCTCTATTGGAGGTTTCTCCCGTTCAGTCCCAGCAGTATTCCTGCCGCGCGAGTCGTCCATGCAGCCTTGTGGTGGCGGGTTTCGGTCTTCAAGCGGAAGACAGCATAGCTGTGCTGAAAGGCATTGAAGACTGCCCTCCAACTAGCCTTCGCAATGCTCAAATTATCACTAGCACTCGTCACATTACCAGCTCCTCAGCAGCGACTTTCAACTTTCACATCCGGCCACAAAAGGCGAAGACAGAGCTGCCAGTATTTGACTTGGGGCCTATTCAAGGCAGTGCTTTTACCGTTTGCTATGCTCCATATCTTGCGACTCGGGGTGAAGCCCCTTCAGCGAAAGATTATCATTACCGTGCAGGCACTGTCAGTAAGTCCACCACTGAGTTTTTACCTTCGAATGCTTCCGATGTGTCAGACACTTCTGATACTGAAATGAGCAGCATACTGTAGCAACATGAGAAGCGGCATGCAACTATGAAGCTATGTCTTTGTGTGCGCTTTGTAGCCATCCGCGATGAAATGCTCAATTGCGACTTTGAGGAGGGAATGTGCGGGCTGATGTCTTTCGTGATTGATCCCCGCATGAGTTTGGAGTGGCGCCGTCATTCCGGAGCAACGGAAACATCTGGAACTGGCCCATCTGCGGACCACACAATAGGCCGAAGACCAGGAAAGAGAGGGCACTACCTTTACATGGATTCGCCTGGTTACATGCTTGGGGAGAGTGCATCGCTTCTTGCTCCTCCTCAGATCTACCCTAAGGGTCTCTACTGCACCAGAATGTGGTACCATATGTACGGAGAAGACGTTAACTCACTGAGAGTGTACATGCGCACACTTGAAGGGGACGCAGAAGCCCTCGGGGATTGGGGCAAGCCTTATCTCTTGAGGGTGGGTGACCACGGAGACGACTGGCTAGAAGCTGGGTTTGAGTTCAGCTCCGACGGCCACACCGCTCAACAGCTGGTCATTGAGGCACTTGCTGGGTTTAGCGAGAAGGGAGACATTGCAATTGATGACTTGCGGATCGTGTCAGGAAAATGCCCAGAGCAAATTTCACGAGACGTGACGCAACAAGATTATATTTGCGGCGAGGTTCGCCTGCTTACAGGTAACTATGCTGAAGACAAGCAATGGTTTGTTGAAGGTGCAGTATCTTGCGCCGGTAAAGGGTACTCACTAAGCAGCATGCAAGGGCGTTGGGTGCCCTGTTGTGTGCCCCGTTACGGCAGCTACACGGTGGTTCTAAGGGATTCATATGGCGACGGGTGGAACAGGTCAAGATTGGAATTTCGTTTCTTTGGAGATCTCATAACTTTTGGGGAAGACTTCAATGGAACGGAAAAGAAGTATAAGCTTAATATTGGTCTTGTGCAGATTCAGAGAGTCGAGGGCTCTGAGGATCGCATCGGTATCCAGCTTCAGGTTGCACAACCTAGAACTTACGTCTGGTGTGGAGCAGCACAGTCTGGGACTCCTCCCCCAACTGTAGAGATCTTGAAGCGCTATGGTATTCGGTCTCAAAACCCAACAAGCCATGCAGGTGAAGTGCTGCGTATGGAAATAGCCAACAAACCGGGCAGCCGCCGGGTTGTTATGCCAAACACAACCTACAACGTCTACTGCTACGCTGAAGCGTCTACGGCGAACATTCCGGAGCCAGACGGTGGTCATGGAACACACCGTGAGCGCATGGATGATGCGCAAGTCGCTGCTTCCCGAATGGCAGTCACAACTGACAGCACTCCTCCCAATCTCTCTATCCAAGGCACAGAAGCACATTTAAATGAGGTCATCGTTCGATTGACATCTGATGAGCCGTCCACAGTATGGTGTTTAGCAAGAGACGAGAAAAAAGAAGCTGCTGCTGGAGGGGAACCACCCTCCGTAGAGGCTTTGAAGAAAGGGAATAAGATACAGATTTTGCACGGCGAAGAAGGCTCGCCTCAGGCTCTTTCCGTCACGGGGCTCACCCCAGACAACCATTACACAGTGTACTGCTTTGCACAAGATGCAGCACTGCCAAAGGGGAATGGCATCAGTCTTTCCCAAGTCAAGGAATTGTCGTTCTCTGTGAAGACAAAAAGTAAGGTGCCAGAGCTCTCCATCTTGTCGTACAAGGCTTTCCAGAAGGGATTTAGAGTGACTGTCCAGGCGGACACTCCGGCAAAAGTTTGGTGCGGTGCAGCCATGGCTGGCAGCGCCTTCCCAAGCCGTGAAGATGTTCGACGCGTAGGAGCCACTACTGAAATTGAAGATGCTGACCAGAAGACAGAGCTGGAGATTCGCGGTGTTCCCCCAAACACTCGCTACACAATCTACTGCTTCGCTTCGTCTCGTGGTGGAAGCGCCGAAATGACGGACGCTCAGATGTGGGCTAAAGCACTGGAAGTGACCTCATTCGGCCGATTCTGTGACATGCCTGTAGAGCCCGCAGATCTGGAAGTTGCTGATAAGCCCACGCTATTCGACCCATTGACTTCAACAGAAGAGTTCTTGGTTCGTGAATTTATGGGAAGGCAACGCAACCTTAACATTGAAGGAGTGTATCGTATTAACCTCTTCATAGACAAAGAAAAGATAATCGAGCATCTTGACAAAGGCGGTCCAGCTCCTAGAAGGTATGCGCGCGTTCGTGTTGGAACCTGCAAGGATCGGGAGGGAGCTTACAGGCAGTACAAAGTGGGCCCGCTAGACGTGCGCAGCGCCGATCAGATGACACTGGAGCCCGTAGGTGCTGTTGTGCCGACCGACTGTGGCGGTTATAATCCACAAGGTGTCTTTGGACGGCGTCTGCTGGCAGTAGATGAAGAAGAGGAGCTAGCAGAGATCCTACAGGAGTCATTCGGTTTTGGATTCGGCAAATCACGCTGCCAGTTTGAACATAAAAAATCCCATGAAGAGCATCATGAAGGCTGTCTTGAATTTGGGCCAATGCTCTACGAGGAAGGTGATGACAAGAAGATAATCACTATTTGGGCAGGCCTCCGGACGCCCACTGGTGATAAGGTTCCTTTCTACTTCCTGCTTCCCGCGCCAGAAGGTGTAGATGCGCAGGTTCTCCAGAGGCCTGATGACAGGGAAGAGCTGACATTTAAGCTCGACAAAGTAAAAGGCTATTGGTATGATGGTCAACAGTTCTCAACACTCCGCGAGTTTGTGGAAGCGTACAAAACGGGAAAAAACTTCAAAAAGGTGACCCCCGAGATACTCAAAGAGCGACGAAAGATGGAAAAGCAGGAGCAAGAACACAAAATTCAAAAAGAAAGAGCACTGGCCCTTCGCCGCCTTGCTCCTGCATGGCTGGCTCCCAATCCGGAGGGTCGCGTGGGGTTGGAGTACCGTGCAGCTCCCGAGCACATCGAGCCACAAGGAAGGCGCTACACTATCCGCCAGTCTCCTGGTCAGGAGTCTTACACTATTAACTATGCAGGATGGGAGTTCGTTATAAATATGGATCGCGACACAGCTCTTCGTCTGTGGGACATCAAATTCCAGGGTCAACGTGTTGTCTTCGAGATGGGTATGATGGAAGCGTTGGCACATTATTCTGTGGCTGAGCGCAACTGGTACTTCATCGACTCTTGGTATGGTGGCTTGGGGTCCGCATCTCGGCGTCTGCATCCTGGTATTGAGTGTGCAAAAACAGGGCAGCTCTTGTTTGATGGTGGATCTCTCTGCATTTTTGAGAAGGATTTTGCCCGCCCTCTTAGGGCCCACTGGAAGAGTGGTACCCTCCGTGATGGAGCACCCCATATGGCTCTTGTCCTGCGACATATGATTACCGTCAGTAACTACGACTACATCACCGACTACTACTTCCATGTCAGTGGCTGGTTTGAGGCCTCAGTGTCCTTCACTGGAGAGCTATATGCTGGTGTAGAGGTGCCATGGTACTCAGCCCGTCAAAGGCGTCACGGAACACAAGTGAGTGGCTCAATGAGAATGGGCGCCCTTCACGGCCATCTCGCCGTTTGGAAAGTAGACTTTGATCTTACCCCAGACTACCGTAGTAATTCGGTCGTCTTCAGTGAAATCGTGCACGATACCGCGAGGCCAGGCGCCATTAAGCTTGACCAGTGGATTGGGGAGAAAGAGCTTGATGGCTACATTGCGTACAACAGCACGAGGCCCATCCACTACACCATCGTCAATGAAGACCACAATGTCTACGGAAATGTCGGTGGTATGACTGTACTGCCGTACCCAACTGTTGCGGTAAGCCTCTTGCACATGCACTTTGTGCCAATTGTGATCCTGGCTCATACTGTACGAACATTTTCCAGCCGACTCCTGCGCACGCTGGCTGCAGTTCGTCTTTTAAAATGATTTGAATGGCGAAAAGCTCTGGTCAGTGGTGTTTTCGCAGATCCCAAATCCCCAGTTCGAGTTGTATACGGGGCCGTGTGCTTGGGCCAAGTACCGTGTGGCGACGACTGTCAGGCATCCAGACGAATCGGAAGCTACTCTTCCTAGAGACAACAAATACGCTCTCAAACCGGCAGTGTCTCTTGACAGATACCTGAGAGTAAGCAGAGTAGGCGCTAGAGGAAAAAGTGGATAGCCCTCGAACCGTTTCACCCCTGGACAAAGAATGCAAATGCGACGCTGGCGCACAAGGCCGTCGCAAGTCTTTTTCAGCTAGCGCTGTTTCCAGTGTGTCTTCTTGTAGTTGCTAGGCTAGTGTTAGATGTTAGAATGTCACTAAAGTGCTTTCCTGTCTCCAAATTCCCTCAAGAACGGTCCAGTGTTTTTGTGTGATTTGACGCCAGAACAACGAGACTATTCGGAAGGCAGACTTGGTTACTTGGATTTCTAGCGCTGTCTGGCATATTCCTGTCGTCGAAGACATGCCCTTGACTCTAGCTCAAGGGAACACACTGGGTTGGCTAGTTAAGCCTCACAACTATTATATGGAGGACATGAGCATGGATCTCCACAACGCCATCGGTGGTGCAGTTCAAGACCCTGGAACATGCGCACTCATTCGTCAAGAAATGCCAAAATATGGAGACACCCCACAAAATTAAGACTCGAGAATTGCATGTTGCAGTTGCTTTAAGAGTGGCTTTCTGTCACGGTTATTGGAGACAGACTGTGGCATCAACGACTGTCCTATCCAACCTCTGCAAAAGCTCCTTGGATTGTAGTTTTGCCGTGGGTCCTTCTACAACCACAGGTACTTTTGTGATTTAGACGTCTGCATGAGCAAGTTGTGCCGAGCCCATCAGAGGTCGAAATGTCTTTATCTAGTTATGGAGGTTTTATATACGCATCGGCACAAACACTGGGCTGAACCGCTGCCGCCAAGGGAACAGGGGGCAGCAGCCAATTTTATGAGGGCAGCAGCCAATTTTGAGAAGGCAAAAGCCAACTCTATGTGAGGCAGGCAGGATTTTGTACACTTTCCTACTGAAGTGCCTCAGTAGGTTTTTATTTCACTGTTCATATGTGCTGTGATAGCTTTGACGCTGCAACCAGCAACATCCAGGCGCACCGCCGCCTGCTCCGCCTAGATATGGGCAACTCTGCTTGCTTCATGGGTTTAACATTCCGTTGTGGTTCCTACACTCGCAAATATGCAAGCGCTTGCTATCTATTACCAGAGCTGTAGCGTCAGTGCAGTGCCTCTACTCGATACCTAAACTCCAGGAATCAACTCACTGTCCCAGGATTCAGACGCGCAACAGCTCGTCTACTGCCAAGCGAAGAATTCAACTCGGCCAAACAGGAAATCAGCTGCTGCAGTACGTGGCTGAAGCGGACTGACCCGCCAGCGGGAAGCGCCTATGCTTGTGTGTGGTCAAAATACTTCACCAGGGGAACCAAAGTTTGCACTGCTGACACGCTGTGTTTGTGTCATCACTGGCTGACAAAACAGATTAGACTCTGCGTGTTCCTCAAAAAACTTGCCAATGTAGTGTGTCAGATGAATTCGCCTGAAGCTGGGGCTTCGTCACAATACTGCAGTCGCTCCAAAGCAAGATACAGGAATTTCATAATTGTTCTGAGCCGGTGACCAGCACTTACATGCGTGATTTTACGTAATCAGGCCTCCAACAGTGGCCGACGTGAGACAGTCACCGTAAAGGCAAGTATCTCTCTAGCTATATGGTCACCCTGATAAGCAAGCACATAACCAGCTTGGGATGCGCTTCTAAATTCTAGGTGCGGCAATAACAGCAGCCGTCATGGAGAACAGGTATGGTAGTGTCATGTTCAAGTAGTATATGGCTTCTGCGGTTTCCGGTACTTCTGTAAGAAGGTCTATACAGGAATACGGCCTTGATGCAGTTGCAGTTTATGGTGGGGGAATGGTGGTTTTCTTAAAGTTCTCAGTAAAATTCAGTGTGAGGTGCACACTCGTGTTCCTCCAGCTGATTGTATTTCTCCAAGTAACCGTTGGAGTCTGATAGCAAGAAGGCGAATCCGCTCTGCCACAGAGTTCGTCGAATTTCCGCTGTCAATCGTCTGTGAGCTGTCTGCAAGGGGAATTCTTCCACGTCTTCGCGCTTCTTCATACAAAAGGCGTACAACAGTGGGAGCCAGTGCTTCTGCAGCGGCCAGCAGCTTTTCAGCCGTGGCTTCGCTGTCGCTCTGTGTTCGTACTTGCCCTTGAATACCGTTGGAAAAACTCGTTATCTGCACCATCAAGGATGATGGGAAGTGTGCTTGCACTAGAACGGCATCCCGGCGCTCCAGGAGAATTTCTTCGTGGCACTCCTCTCCATACATGGCCTTCTTCTGCCAAAGCTCTGTCGTGTCGCACTGAGCCGCAAGCTCGCTACATAGAGCAGAGGCATCGACCTTGCACTGGCCAGCAGTTCCGGACTCCGTATGAGCACTGGGAGGCTTTCCTGGAGTGAGCAGACCACTGCTCTGTTGAAAAGGCTGAGAAATTAGTGAGGAGAGGTAATATAAGTTTGGAGCGAAATTCAGACAATAAAACCCTCGAGCTCCTGAAAAAGCAGCAGGGATCAGCAGTAGCGGCTCTAGACACTGGCTTGCCGCTGAGGTCATGCCACCTGCAGCACCTGCCACAAGCTGAGGCAGCTGCCTTTTTCCCGAGAAGCATGACAAGGAGCAGCAACAACACTGTTGACTTGCAGTTCCGCGAGCAGTGGAGCACAGCCATAGGTGGTGGAGTAACAGAAGATGCTTGATGCCATGCTGTGACGTGTACATAAACCCTGTTTCTGCCACTGGCGTAAAGAGAGAATCCTCGCGTTCCGCCACGTCATAGCAGGCAGATGGGAAGGCAGCGAATTCCCCACAAAGTGAAAGCTCGGATACTCCAGAATTCCGCAGCAAAACATACGCGCAGTCGGACTGAGCGGCAACTCCCACGGGGCAGTGTGCAACATGACCACTGCCGCGGAATCCACGGCCTGCAGTCAAAAACTTTTCCGCGCCTGTAACGTTTGGGAGAACGAATGCAGCAGAGTGTGGGGCCACCATGTGCGCAGCAAGGGTCACTAAGCCAAGAAAACAGCGCACCGCAGACACTGTGACGCCGTCGGAAGCCTTACTGCTGCTGCTGCTGCAGGCAAACGCCTCCAGGAATTCGAGTTGGTCTTTTATCGGCAGCCAAGAGCAAGCGTGGGAGAAAGCCGCCACCTCAGCTGCCAGATGGTCTTCACCTTTGACAGGTTTAATGTTTGCCTTTTCCGCTCCTGGAAGTTGTCTGCAAGGTGGCACTCCGGCACCTGCTGCATTATCTTGTTCTACGGGAAGGACAAACCTGTTTTCGCCGAATTTGTCGCCCTCATTCAGCAACATTTTGCGTTTTTCATGGAGAATTTCCAAGGGTGCAGCGCCGGAAATCACCAGATGCACCACGACATGTGCAGGAAGAAGACACAATTGCCTCCTTAACTGCCTGAATTCTTCTTCCTTCTGAAGCTCGAAATGCTGACGACGCCGACTACGCAACTCAGCTGTTGGCAGGGAGGCAACATCTTCTCCGTTAAGTGAATCTTGCACTAGTTGGCAATCCTTGCGAAGCTCCAAAAATGCAACAAGAGCTTCTGCTGCGGTACCCCAAACAGCGAATGGAACAGCTCGGGCTGCTGCAGCTGCTGCAACCAGTGTTGCTGACTGTGACTCGGCCAGCCCTTCTGCATAGTATCTTTGTGGCGTTGCTGCAGATGAAGCTGCTGGCCGCTGGCTAGAATTCATGACAGCTGTATTAGTTAAGAGCGGTATGACCCACAGTAGCATGAGCTGCTGGAGCTCTCTAAAGAAACACAGCTTATACGAAACAGACGGAAATACGTACAAGGGGGTCTCGCTTTCAACAAGAGAAAAACGCCTTCGCTTCTGCTGTCGTTGCTGCTGCTGCAGCTCCCACCGCTTGCGCTGCTGCGTTTCTCTACCACTGCAGCACACGCTCCGGCGAGCGCTCTGGAAAATCCGGCGAAGAGCATTCAGGGCGCTGCACCATAGAAAAGGCTCCCGCGAGGGCGGCATTAGCCCCCGAAGCAGGACAGATCCTACCAACGATGTAACATCCCTGGGGCTCAGTGACCCAGCCGCAGCTGGCAACAGCGCAAAGAAGTAGCACGTCATAGCAGAGGTGAATCGGCGTTGGCTGTGGCAGTGCTGCTGCTGCTGCTGACACTGTGCAGAAGCAGCTGCGACGCCGAAGCCTGCATAGGCGAATCGTATAAACAGGGCAGCGAGCTGGGGTAGACGGTCGCAGTGTCTGCAGCAAAACCTCAGGACACCCAGTTGAAGAGAAGAGCACGACTGCAGCTGCCGCAGCAGTTGATGAAATCTGGAGTGCGACTCCGTCTTTGCATTATCAGGGCTAGCACCAGCTGTCTGTTGCTGCCGCAAACCGCCACCCTTAGAGGCAGCTAGCTCGGAAAGAGAGGCAACGGTGGCTTCCAACGAGCGGGAAAAAAGCAGAGCTAGCCTTCTACTCAGCTGTAGTTCCGAAAAGGCTGGAATTCCACGATACGACAGAGCCTCTAGCAAGCATGTACAGTGAGGCACGGGCAGCCCACTAGCCCCGCTAGCTTCCCTTTGGCATCCCCTGCTTCCGAGCAGACCAATCCAGCCGAAAGCCTCTCCAACATCATTCGCTGCTGCCTCTTCGTGTCTCTGAAGTTCAGAAAGTTCCTGGAAAGCTGAGAACTCCACATTTGCAGCAGCGCTCTTCGGTGCAGGAGTGCCGCCAACAGTGTCTGGCAAGCACGCTCCACTAGAGGAAATCCCCTCAGGGAACAAGAGCTCCTGCCCCTCCCGTATCTGCAACAAGTGTTGAAGAGCTAGACGTGTCAAGCTCTTCTCAGGTAAGCTAGCCAAGGAGCCCTCTGCTGTGTGGCTCGTGAGCTGCATGTATAGCAGACTCAGCACCATACTCCCCGCTAAGTCGGGAAATCTGTTCTTCTGCCCTCTTGCTGGCTGTGATGCGTGAGTGTTTCCGAATGAGACAACAGAAGCGTTCGCAGAATTTCCAGAGAGCCAATTGATCAGACGATCCAACGCAGCACCGAACGCATCCTGCTGTTTCCCCTGCTGGTGGCGCATTTGCTGCTGCCACTCCTGAGGATGCTGATTGGTGGTGTTGCCCTGTGACATGTCCGGGCCGCACAACGCAAAGGAAGGCCAAGTAAGGCTCGATGCTCCAGCACTTCTCTGTGCTGCTGCAGCATGAGTAGGCGGCTGCAACACAAATGGGGCGCCTATAAGGGCTGCGGCAGTAAAGGCCCTGGAGAGCTGGGAGACAGCCCCCACTGCTGGTGTTGCCAGTGCCCGCAGCACAACATCTTCGAAATGCAAGAGTAAGCGCTGCAGCTCTGTAACCTGCTGCTGAATGCGTCCTGATCGTTTCCGCCGTGGCCGCTGCAGCAGCAGCAATAGTGGAAGCAAGGATTGGGTCAAGTGAGCCAGACCAGCAAACGCCAGAGTTGAAGGGTCCGGCAGCGCTTGCCCCAGAAACTCCTCAAGCCTCTGCATAAAGTACAGGGCTTCATCTAGAGGCAAAACTCCGGCCTCTACAACGATTGGTAGCAAGCTCCCTAGGGCAAGCAGGGCGTTCCACTGCGAGCTTTGGGGCCCTGCACATGAAAGGGCTACCCTCTCTAAGACCTTGTAAAGCTCAAGCAATTGCGCGTAGAAATATGTCGGGTCTGGAGTCTGCAGGTGAGTGACCCGAGAGACTTCCGCTATTGCAACAGCCAGCGCTGCCGTCACACCAACATACTTGCCGTCTGCTGAAGAAGCTGGTGTTGCTGATTCGCAGCTCGATGACAGCTCTGTAAAGATACCCAATGCAGCCATGAGAGCCCTTAAACAAGAGCCCAGAAGTACAGGGTCCCCCGAATGTAGCTGTGCATGGGCCGCCAAGAAGATGCATCGAGCAGCACAACGCAAATCGTTGCCAGCCTCTGTTCCAGTCCCGCAAAGGCACTGCTGAATTTCAGTGGCGCTTGGTTGAGCGCCAGTCTGACCGCGAAAACCCTGCAACAAAGTGGAAAATACCTCAGCTCCGTCCTCCCCCTCTGGAAACTCCGTCCACAGCTCGGATACATCTGCTGAGGTTGCGTGGACGGGTGCTAAAGCAAGGAGCAAACAGCTGGAGAGCCTGAGCACCAAAGAAAAGCAATTAGCGAGAGACCTTTGTGGTGAAAGAAAAACGGATTGCTGTGCACGCCGTCACATGATAACTACGGCGGAGCACTCTGCTACCAGCGCTGCTGGCTTGAACGGATGCAACACAAGCCGCACCTCGAGAACTGACAAGGCTAGTTTGAGATGGCCATGACGCATGCACTTCGATAGCACACTGCTGTCCTTGTATACGGAATATCCGTACACACTACGGCCACAGCTGCCTTTAATATAATAACACGCTTCACTCTGCCCCGTGCAAAGCTGCCACAAAATTCAGGAACTAGCAGGAAGGCAACCTTCAGGCGCGATAGCAAGGACAGAAACGCGTTAACCGCCAAACAGGCGTCGTTCAGCGGTCTGTCCAGCACACGAAGATGGTTCAAACTTGCATGCAAGCTCACCAGGGTGGCGGCGGTGCAGCAGCAGAGGAGTTGAGCCGCTGGGAGAAAAAGCTGAAAATTGCGGGAATAAGAGCGGGCTGCTGGGCTGTGAGGGCACTAAGGAGGGAAGCAAGCACGGAAAATTCTGAGAGCCTCAGGCCGAACCCTGCACAATGATTGGTGCAGAGCGGGCCCGCTGCAGGGGTGCCCTTAGGTTGCGTGACTCTAGAGTCCATAGCCTGCTGCTCTTCAACCGCTGCTCGTGGCAGCAGCAGCTCCAACTCCTGCAGCAAGTGATGCCCCAGCTGCAGCAGCTCCCCATCAGCCGCAAGAGCAGCGGGCAGCATCGCCGCGAACCTGGCGGCAAGGAAACAGCCGCATGCAAAGAAATCGGCAGGTTGGCATGTGCGCCGCCATCCTGTTAATGAAAAACGCTTTACGTGCTGCTCGACTGTATCGCCGTGGCTTTCAGGGTGATTTCACCACGAAAACGCCCAAATGAAGTGTTACAATGGATTCTCGATAGACTTTAGGACGTCAAAAGAGGAAGCACACGAAGCGCGCTTAAAGGAAAGCGGGAGGACAAGACGAAGGAGAATGTAAAGTACAATGTGCAACCTTGGAAGAAAACTAGAGCCTCGTAGGACCACGCTAGAATATCCACAAAACATCAGCACCCCAAACATATCAGGCTCCCCAGAGAAGCTAAATGAAAAGACGCCTACCTCTGGACGAAAAATTCGCAAACACGAGGAAGCAAACACAACAACAACGGTTCCGTCGTCATGAGGTGCCTTGCGATGTCCCTGATTTCGAAATGTGTGTAAGCCCTCAGCTCTTTCAGATCTGCACGAATGGGGGAATTCGTAGTCGACAAGAATTAAGTAGGCAAAATTTGTTTGGAGACTGGAGCAAAGCCAAGACACATACACTGCCCAGGACTCATTTTGTCTGCAGCTGTACCATAAACAGGATGCTGCAGTCATAGAATAAGTGCGGCCGTGTCAGCTGCATGCACCTCTTCCTTCACTTGTCTTGCAACCCGAGCCTCCTGAAGGTCTTGGACTGGAAAACAGTAGGAGCCGCAGGAGAGCACGCTCGCTGTGAGCATATCCTGAAGTGTCAGATGCATCAACAGAAGCACGTCGCGACAACAGGGTCCCCAGTTTGTGCTGCTGCTGCTGCCTTAGAAGTTCTCCCGGTGTCTGGTTCCCCACACCCCCCCGAGCAATGCGTTCTTTGCTCATTGCAGCAGCCAGGAGAGAAGCAGCGCCACGTATTTCCAGCTGACGCAGCGGCAGATGTAGCACGACCCCCCCTAAGCCTTCGCTACAGGCAAACCGCACTGACGCTCCTTCGCCCGCGGGCGTCCTAAGGATTCCGCCTGAAGCTGCTTCGGCAGATGCAACGTAAAGAGGCCCCAATATGAGAGATGCCGCCTGTAATGCCACAGACCGCGCAAATGGAGAGCCTGCCTCGGCCACTTCTTCCAACAAGAGCAGCTGCTGCTGCAATTGGCTTTCAAGCTCTTGGGGCAGCCCACTTTCTGTCGGTTTGTGTTGCTGCAGTTGATGCACCCGTTCATCCTCATGCTGCTGGTGCTGCTCTATCTGTTCAGCAAGGTCCTGGGAAAGGGCAAATAAAACCAGCACGAAGCCTTCAAGTGCTGCGCGGGGAGCTTGTAGAGTGTTAAATAGAAATTGGCACTTTCGCCGAAGGACTCGCATGATTTTCGGGGTTTCAAGGAAGCGCCGCATGCAAAGGCGACCTAAGGTGCATAGAGTCACGCCGCACGCCCGGCCGAGCAGCCACTGCTGCTGCTGCTGAGACGCGCCCCGCTGCTGTAGCTGCGAAGGGCAAACTCCATAAGAGGCAACCAGCTGTTCCATTGCAGGGAGAAATTGCAGCAACGCCCGCGGGCATACGGCTTCCAGCTGCTGCAGACAAAACGCCAGTAGCAGTTGCTGCAGCGGTGTGGCATCCTGAGGTAGGATAAAAGGCACGGAGACTGCAGCGTCTGTATCGTGCACTACAACTGCTTCTCCACCTGCTTTACCCGGGGACACCACCGGCTGCTGGTGCTCTCTGGTGTCTCCCTGGCTCTGCTCCGCTTCTGCTGCAGGCGCTGCAGCAGTGAGCTTCGAATACGGCAGTTCGTCGAAGGCCGCAAGACGCGAAAGGCTCCGCATCAAGAGAAACCACATTCCATTTGTTGACAGCAAACGGTGAGACGGGACTACTTCCATGCAGCTCGCCAACTCCCCCAGGGGATCAGTGCTACACCAGCAACACAAGCTACAGCAGCAGCAGCGGATGCACGGGACCACAGCTGCTGCATTATTTAGAGCCTGTCGGCTACTAAAGCAGCAAATTTTGTCATGCTTGCCTGAAGGCCCCAAAATGTTCGTGGATTTGCACAGCCACTGATCAGAACTCAGCGGTCGCTGTCCCTGCATCGTTCCTTTGTGGATCTTCTGCCCCTGTTGCTTCTGTACGGGCAGCAAGTCAAATAGTGCTCTGTAAACCGGAAGGACTGCCGTTTTGTGGAGACCGAGAGAGGCAAGCGCCTGTAGAGACAGAGCAAACGTTTTGCTGAGGCTTTGCAGTAGCTGGCGCCGTTCGGCTGTTACA
Organism: Eimeria necatrix; assembly: GCF_000499385.1. Lineage (NCBI taxonomy): Eukaryota > Apicomplexa > Conoidasida > Eucoccidiorida > Eimeriidae > Eimeria > Eimeria necatrix. Next base: position 55,855 of record NW_013652802.1, read on the forward strand.
GACGGCAGCTCAGCCGCGCTGGGAGCTAACAGGGCTGAACCAGCAGCCGCCAGAGCCTCGGCAGCAAATTCTGCATGTCCATCAAAAAGGATGAATTCGTCTGGCAGTAGCGGGCTTGGTCGCGGCTGCTGCTCCCGAGGCCAATGTTTCCCCTGAATTTTCCATCGTAGCAGGGTCCGCACTATAGGGGATGTGGGCAGTCTCAACGCAGCAAAGTGCAGTGCAGGCAGAAGCTGCAGAGCAGCTGCAGGTGCTGCAGCCACTAGTGCCCCGATTGCGGCGAAAGCCTGCTGTCGGTCCGCCAAGGACTCTGCGAGAAAGCAGCAAGCGAGCACGTAGGTGTAGGGCCCTTGCTGCAGCAAAGCACTTGGTAAAGATAGTAGAAATGGTGTGCTGTGGATGTCTTCGCTGTAATCCCTGTCAAGCATCATGTGCAGCAGCAACTGCCGCTGGCCGGCTGTTGCTCCAGCTTGACTGCCAGCAGCAGCTTGAGCCACCTCAAGCTGCAGCTTGTTCTTCAGGTGCGGCCGAGTTGCTGCAGCAAAGACTTCTGCGCCCAGCAGCTGCTCTGCTGCGCCCCTGTCGAGAACGCGAAAAGACCACAGCGCAAGTGAGAGAGGCATAGCAGCCGCTGCATCACTGGATAGCGGCACTGCGCCTGCTAGGCCAAAAAGCTCCGTCACATCGAATGACAGCCCACAGGCCCTACTGCAACTGCAGTGCTCTTCTTCACCCGCAGGCGTTCCTGTAGCAGCGACTGCATCTGCAGCAGCGGCTGCTGCTGCGCAAGACAGCAGCGCACGTAGCCGGGTGCAGGTCTGTTGCAGGGCGTCGGTCAGCTGTTGTCTGAGGAGAGCCCCTCCAGCTCCACCACCGAGTTGCTGCTGTGTAACCAGTGGCACCAGCAGCTGTACGAGTGGTGAGAAGCAGCAGATGCATCGTAAGGCCTCTGCAGTGCAGAGGCAAGACGCGCAGCATTCACTGGTCCTTCTAGCGATGCAGCTCTCGCTGCTATCGTCAGGTGCACGTACGAACTGCGGTTGCAGCTGCAACATACGGTGAGTGGCCTGCAGCAGCAAAGAGAGCTCTCCCGAGTTTGCTTCGTTTGCTGCGGTGCTCCACAGCAGCCAGCCAACCAACGCACAGGTGACTCGCCAGAGTCCCAATGAAAGGCAGGTTCTACTGTAGTTGCTGCTGTTGCTGTCACCGCTGCTGCCGCCCGAAGAAAACGCAGCAGCCGCAGAGATCGGAGTCCTTAAGGGAGAGAAGAGGTTGAGGCAGCGCAGCAGCTGCCGCAGCAGGGCCGTCACGTTTTGCAGCTGCTCTCGAGCCGTGTAGAGACCGCAAACACACTCCCACAGCAGGCGATCTGCACGTGCCTGCTGCTGCTGCTGCAGCATCAACCACTCCCCGGTGCCACTGACCTTGGTCTCACTCTGGAATGCAGCAATCATTGTAGAAGACATCTCAGCGCTCCTCAAGGCAGCAGATACACAACAGGAAAACTCCTCAGTGTCTCTCACTCTCGTCAGTGCAGACAAGCTCAGGTGCAGCAGTCTGTCGCTCACCATGCTCTGGTTCTGTTGTCCGGGCTGGTGCTGCTGCTGCTGTGCATGCTGCTGTTTTGCAGCCTCCTGCATCTCTGCTTTCCCCACAACCTCTACACAGCGCAGAAGACGATTAACTGCAAGGGGAAGCAGGGAGCAAGTTGTGAGGCTGCTGCTGCTGCAGCTGAGGAGCAGCTGCAGGGATGTCAGTAAAGTTGGCTCGAGCAGAGTTGTGAACGTCATAAAAGGGACGCTTTGCAGCGTCCTGCCACTGTTGCTGCTGCTCTCATCGCCGTTGCCGCTACTTCTTTCTGCTGCTTCTTCCAGGACGCAAGACACAGCCTCCACAGCGGCGAGGCACACACGAGGACAGAAGTGGCTTATCCGGATGAGTGTATCACGGAGAACGGCTGCTGCTTGCTGTAATCGCACCAGTAGTTGCTGCTGGTATTGCTGGTGCGATGCAGGCACCAGCTTATCTTGAAGCGCCAGCTTTAGGAATCGCTGCACAAGCAAAAGCTGCATTTGCGGTGGTAGCAGTTCCTCTCTGCTGGCTTTGTTTCTGTCTCCGTTGTTCCTGTTACTGATAGTAAGCGCCGTTCGGTTGGTCTCTGCAGCAGCAAGCCTCGCATGCAGTAAATCAATCAACTGCTGAGGTCCTATGGCCCCATCAGCAATAAGATCTGTGAGGCAGATAAGAGCCTCACTGCGGCAGGCACTCCGTAGCTGCTCCTCTGCCGCGGCAGCCGCTGCAGCAGCAGCGGGCTGAACAGCGGCTGCTGCTGCAGGTGGCTGGAGAAATGCCGCACAGGGTAATTGGTGCTCCCTATTGAAAGCGACAGCCATAGCGGCAGCATTCTCTCCCTCAGATTCAGCCACCGAGAGGGTCCCGTGCTCGAGAGCGAGCAGTAGCAGCTCTAGGGCGACCTGGCGCTCTTTGTGAAGATGGGTGAATTGCAGCAGCAGTGATTTGAGTTTGTGTAGACCACTGCACCGCACATGAGCACTGGGAGCCTCCAGGGTCTTCACCGCCTTCTTCGCCTGCAGTGCGAAGGGACCATGACGCGCTGCTGCAAGGAGAGCCGCAGTGCGGCACGAGAGGGAGCTGCTGCCCCAGGAGGCCCCTCCAGCGCCCTGAGTGCCGTGCGGCATTCTAATGTGGGGCAGTGGTACTGCGAGCTGCTGCTGCTCGTCCCCTTGCTCGCCAGAATGGCACGGGCAGGTTAGATAACCACTGTGCGCCCAGATACGGGTGCGTGGAACGGCACCTAAGTAGCATGACGCCGCAGGTTTTACAGCGCTACAGCATGACAAGTGCTACTGCTGCAGTGTACCACATAACCAGCCAGGAGAGGACCCGATGAGGCATGCTGCAGCCGGTCAACGGACGAGGATTCAGGGGAAGCTCACTACAGCTTTTACCGTACGCAGGGATTCGCACGTTCTGGTGGAAAGGCGGAAGCGCAGAAGAACAAATAAAAGCATGAATACTCGCAAACAAGACTTGGACACCCTGGGACTATAACTGAAGAGCGGGGCCTCACGGCCGACACATGCTAACGTCTCTTCATTTGTGAACTTGGGGATGTTTTACAATGGCCAGCAGGGAGTTGATGAGAACAAACTGCTAAAATTGACTGATAATATAGCAATATTAAATACTGATTGAGTAAATAGTGCCACAAGGCACAGTAATATCCTTCGAAACACACAAGTTATCAAGGACATGCTGTGGGCCTCTGTCTTCAAGCGATTTGTAGCTGTATGCTTCTCTGCCAGATGTCCTGTGGCCTCTCTAATGCAGTCTATCCTGTTCTTACAATCAAGCCTTCTAGAGATCCTATTTGAAAGGGATGGTCCTACTTGGAAGGGATGGTGCTAGGGGCTGCCTCTAACGTACATGCTTAGTCAAACTGTCCAATGTGCGTGACTTTGCGTGTACCGACTGCGTGGCTGTATGCCCAGCTTGGGGAGCAACAGATAAGCTAAATGTGAATTCTGCTTGGCTGCACGGTACAGACATGGAAGACCACTGCGGAGGCTTTGAGTGCCCCGCCACAGTGCGAAAGCAACGTGGCGGAACAACGCTGCAACTGGGAGAATAAAATCCTCTGCCGCATATAAAGGTACAATATATGTGTCTGGAATGTTGGGACTGGTGTACTACCGCTTATTCCTTCCTTGAAAACGCGATGAATAAATGGTAAGGATAAGTGAGTGACAGAAATGGAAAAATTTCGATAAGGCCGCAACGAAAGGCAAAGACGCTCTTTGAGCCTCGTTGGACGGCTGGAGTAGCCTCTACTGAGACTCTCCTTGCTCCTAGATCCCTCTAAATCTGCATGGGCGTCCCTAATAGGACAACCCTGGCGCATGATCTACATGCTGGACGTATTGTATCCCGCGAAGCAGATGCAGACAAATCTAACAAACTAAAGAGACAAAAGTCGCGTGGGAGGAGAGGCAGTAGGGTTGTTAGTATTTCCTCTCCCGTTGCCCCCGTCTCCTTCAATTGGCCCCTACGCGTCTTGGGGGATAAGAGGGCGCTGGATGTCCGACCTCGAGCTCTCAGACAGCTGCTGCCTTTCAGCTGCGCGGCTTCTTTCTCTGTGGTGGGCCTCCCAGCGTCGGAGCACGAATGCGACGAAAAACAAAGCACAAAGAAGCACAACAGCTCCAATTCCCAAGAGCGTGAGGTTCGTGTTTGGGGCGCTGTTGAGCTCGGGCGTATCAGCTGCAGCCTCTGTGCCTTTATCCCGTTGTGAGGCATCCTCTACTTTATCATCCGTATCTCTTTGCCCGGTGATGGCGTTTCGCCACTTTCGCCATTCCCAGCCCGTGATTAAAGAGGGAGGGCGTGGACTGTCTTCCGCTTCGGTGACTTGCTGCGTTTTTGTGTTTCCAAAAAGAGACTCTAATAAACCATTACTGGGTGGTACTGTTGTAGTGGTAGTCGTTGTGTCTCCCCGTGAAAAAAACCAAGATAGACCGGAAGATTCAATCTTATTTTGAAGATCCTGAGGAGGCTCCTCTTTGTTCTGCATGCGCTTCATAAAAGAGCCCCACGAATATTGTGCGGATTTGCGATTGATTTCAGGGTTGGTGGAAGTAGTGGTAGTAGTCGTAGTTGTTGTTGTGGTCGTGGTGGTTGAGCGGAACTGCTCTGCAGGAGGGGTGCCAGCCACAACCTTACCTGAGCTGTCAAGACAGCCAGGGAGAGTTGTATCAAGCCACTTGGACTTGCAGGAAGCGTGGCAGGACCGTTTGTTGCTGTAGTCGTAGGAAGAGAGACCATGAGGCAGTTCGTCATGCGTTTCTGCAGCATCTGTCTCTTTGGGCGCCTCCCCGTTGCATTGTCGGATGCAATCTCTGAAAGGAGGAATGGGATCACAGTCCAGTGGCGGTCCCTCCTTGTACACTGCAGGAAGGAAGTCTTTAGCCTCAGTTTCGGGCTCCTCTGCTCCTTGGAGCTCAGCATTTTCTAGCTCAGCCTCAGCTTTCGGCAGAACGCTGCTGCCGAGCCACGCGGCACTGTCAGTTGGCCTCAGGTTAGCTTTAGCTTCTGAGGGAGGGAAAGTGGGAAAAGACGTATCTCTTCCTTCTTTCGTGCTATCCGTTGCGGCTGTCTCGGTGCTGGCCGCCTCTTTGAGGGCAGTCTCTGTCATTTTTTCCGCGGGAGCGCCGAAGCCCAGGAGCCTCTTAGTCGCGTCGAGGATAGAATTGTTGTTGCTTTTCTCCGTTGCGCAGTCACACGGAGCCTCTTGTGCTGTTTCAGCATCGGAAGAGCAATCACAGTTTCGCATTGGTGATGCTTCTTGTGTCTCCGTCTGGGGATTTTGCTCTTTGGAGTTTGCCCAAGGCAAGAGAGCGCCAAGCAAAGGTTTAGATGCGTTGGTGCTCAATATTTCGATCACTGCGTCGGCTTTATTGACTCCGCGCTGTGCACCGGAGGAGACCATGTCTGCTGTGCCTTGCAATGTTTCCGCCGCGGTCGAAGCACTGCTAGCTGCTTCTTCGAGACGCTCAGCAGCATTCTTCGCTGCGCTCGAGGCGTTTTCTGCTGCCTCTTTGACTTTGTCTGACCCTGTATGCAGCATCCCGCTAATGGCATCTCCCCAGGAGGCCAGAGCAGTTTTGGCTGCCTCGGCAGCGCTCTGCACTGTCTTGACTGCCTCTCCAGCTCTATGGGATGTTTCACGAGCAACTTTAATAGCGGATTCCGCAGCTTCCTCTGACCGCGATTGCACTTCATGTCCTAAAACTTCGAGAGTGTGTTTAGCCTCTCGGGCTGCTGTGTTGGCTTTCTCTGCGGCGTCAACTGCTGCCCGACGCGCTTTTTCAGCCGCCACAGCGGCCTTTGCAGCAGTCCTGGAAGCAGATTGAAGCGTCTCGTTTGAGTTGCTTTGCACCTCCTCACGGACACGGTCGGCCCAGGCAAGAACGGCAGACTTGGCGTCTTGGGCAGCAGATGACAGATCCCTAGCTGCTTCACCGGCGGCAGACGTGGCCTTCCTCGCTGCCTCATACGCTGCATCTGCTGCAACTGGGGCATTTTGTTGCAGAAGCGCACCCAGGGCGTAAAGGCCCTTCTTGGCTTCCCGTGCTGCTCCTGATGCTGCCTCTGCTGCGTCGTGGGTGACCTGTCGCGCTGCCTCTGCAGCTTGATGTGAGGTTTCCCCATCCCACCAGCCCCACGCTGTTTTGCGTGCCTCCTGTACTCCGGAAGTAGCCTCCTCGATACCCTGGTGGGAGGCCTCCGCCGCTTGTCCTGCTACGTCGTTTGTCACGCCCGTGGCGGAGGTTGCGGCCTGCCGCAGTACACGAGCCACGCCTGTAGATGAAAAAAGATCGGAGCTCGCCTCAGTAGAGTTAAGGCTTTCTGGAGTGTCACGCGATGAATGACCGCCGAAGAAGCCGCCGCCGAACAAAGCGGCAGCGGCGACATCCCCACCGGCCGAAGGTCTACTAGATGGAGGAGCTTCTTCCCGGCGAAGGAAGAAGTCTGTGAAAGAAAAAGAGTCGGCTTGCAGAGGGCAGCTTTGTAGAGCCAGCAAAATGCCGAATAGAACGGCAGCGCCGCCGCGCCAGTTGAGTCTGGCTGTCATGGCGAAGTGTCCAAAGAGTTAGCCCGCGCGGCTTCAAACTAGCTATGCTTCTCCCCAATACACTTCAGCTGTAGTAAAAGTAAAAAAGGAGAACGGATGCTAGGCTACGGGACACTGGAAATCATGCGACAGAGCTTTTACTGCGCCTCTGTCGGTGGCGGCACTCGATAGAAACAGCTCTCCTGTTGGCGACAAGGGTGTCGCCGCGGTTCTAAGGCCAAACAGAATCTCAAAATTGCCATTTAAAAAAGCACACGTGGTTTACTGTAGAATGTGTAAACTTGTCCAGTCCGCTACTAACTGCAGGCCAGCTAAGGGTTGAAGCTGGTGCGGTCCCTTGACTTAAGCGGCTGGTCGGCGCCGCCCTACCAGTGGCTTTCTCCGGCTTCTGTCTCTTTAAAGGTTCTTTTCAATAATAAGTCTAAATTTCCCCTATTTTCCCAGTACAGTGACTTTTAATTGGCTTCGTGGACACGCCAGGCGTTGGTCGGCGCTTTTTTGGTGCTGAGGTGAAGCGCTATCTGTAGTTACAGTGCACGGCGATCCCGCAGCGGTTATCCGCCCGCACAGAGGCAGACGGAAAAATTGTTTGCAGTACAAGAAATATTTACTCTCCAACATTCTGTTGATGTGCTTATCAAGGTGCAGCAGTGAGCGCCGCCACGAATATACGAAGGGCCTCCTACAAACAATGAAAAACGGCTCTACGCAAAATTTCCGAAACTGATGCAACTCACCAATTGCAAACAAATGTCCTGTTACTTTCATGCCTAAACAAATAAAATGCTGAGGCAGGAAGCGAATTATGGCTTGAAGCTAAGAATACTGACATTCATGGTCCCACGGGCCAGCTTATGGACTCACGGATACATTTGCACGTTAGCGAAGACAGTCGGAAGTCGTACCTTACGCTCCCGAAAACACCATTCGGACAATCTTATACGTCGATCCCATTCAGACGGCCTCGTACGTCAATCCTGATGGTTTCTTTCTTTCTGGCCTGCGACATTATAAATCTGCAAGAGAAGTTAAGCTCCTGCGAAGCATCCTCTATAGTGTTACTAACGATAAAGAAGCATGAGCTTTGGTAGCCTGCATCAAACAAAGCAGAATCACGGATGATACGAATTATGCATAAATGGTGCAAAAAGATATCTAAGGATGGCAGATCCTGCAAATGCCAGCAAGTGGGCGAGATCTATTGGCTGATGATGCGAAAGGACCTTTGGAGAAGGCAGTAGAGAAGCTTAATCAAGAACTAGAGAAGAAACTATAAGGCCTTATTGTGTGGAAGCGTTGTGACAATGGAAACGTCCCACGTAGGGCAAAGTAAGGCTTTTCCCTGTCTGCAGGTGTAGATTGTTTCCTACACCTGCATGGATGGATGACACGAGATGCAGAGTAAATAGCCAACAAGTGAGTGCTGGGGTGTGCTATTTAGCGTGGACTCGACAGCAGATATGCGATTCGAAATAGTTTACCACACTTGTGAAGCCTTCTTAAGTGCTTGTAAATCGCGTAGCAGTGCTAGCCCGATACTTCTAAAGCCGCCACACCCTAAATTGCCGGGGCTCACTGCAGGTTGCGCGTCCAGCGTGCCCAACGGCGAAGTGCTGCATATTGAGCACGTTGTTACAGGAATAATAATGTTGTGCAGTTGTGAATGACCTTCGGTTGGATTCCTATTTGGACCAAATAACTACAATCTGGTCTTGGAAATCAACTGGCGTGTACGACGTAAGGCAGCCTAATCCTTTCAATCTGACAAGCTGAGACCTTATGTGAATGAGACAGCGTGGGGAAGTCGTGGGGCGCACTAGTGAAGGGGAAAAACAGGACGGTACGCCAGGCATGGCACGACCCAAGGCTTCTGCAAAGGAGCCCTACGGCGCATCGTCGAGACAGGTGCTACGTATGGTGGCAGGATGGACGCCGGCTCCCCTACGCCCACATTTTTAGCAATGCAAGCGCTATGTAAGGGCAGAAAAAGCATGCAGAGCGGGGAGTTAGTTCGGCAGTCATGTACAGTTTTTTGATCCTCCAAATAACCCAGAGCAGGGCTAAGCCTTTCAGTAGCTGTCACTGACTCGAACGCCGGGCCCGCCCCTTAGCTCTCTGAAGGCATGCAGGATGTGCTACTGCGTGCACTTTGGTCGCTTAATGAAGCAGTCCTCTAAACACTTGGTCTGCCGGCCCTCTGGGAGTCAATGCATGCTAAAGACGATGACCAGCCAACGTGACCTGACTCCAAGCAAGTGAATACTGTGTATGATGAAATTCTCCAGACAGTAAAAGCCTAAAATATTGGTTAAAAATCTCTACCTATTACGTAGACCACTAGCTGTCTTCAGCTATGCCATGTCGGTCCGTCGCCAAAGCGCTCCTGTCACAGCCCTGCTTTGAAGGTGCTCATCATTTTCCCGACACATTTCGATATCTATTTCGTGACACCAGATCAGCTCAGCTTTCGCAGGAAAAACGTGGCTAATTTGCCAGCAAGTCGTTGGATCTGCCTCTCCCACTCTTGTGTGCGCACCATGGCTGAAAGGCTTGACAAGTACGGTGATTGCATTGGCAAGCGGAAGATGAGCATTATTCTTTGCTGAATATTGCGTGCCTTTGCGACTGCTTTTAAGTTCTGCATAGCACCTGCCTCAACAGAAGTGAACATGGTGAGGGGGAGCTGAATATTTTTCCAAAATAATTGTAGAAACAGGCTTCCATTGAGTTTACGTAGCCAAAGAGGACCAGCGGGAGCGTCTTATTCGCTCGATCGTGCAGTTATTCGGGTACTTGCCATGCCTTTCGGCCCAGATGGTGAGCCAGTTTCTTTCGAAAGCAGCTTCAGTACGTACTTCCAAGCCTTACCAGGAAATTTCCGTGCGGTGCGTATGCATATCACCCACACTTTTAAACGCGCGAAGTGCTTGCATACTACTCAGAAGTCTACCGGCAGGCTTGCCTACGGAGGCAACTTCTAAGTGCCTCCGTGAACATTCATGTTTTGAGGTAGTTCAGCAAGGCAAGCTTACCAGACAGAAACTTGCCTACGTCAGGTATACAATATACGCACAGGGTACAAACCCCGCTGCGGGCACGATACCCAGCAGTAGCTTTTGGCCCAAAGTGCAAGCAGCTCTCGTTGCACGGTGAACTATTGCTGCATGGCGAGACCGGGAATTCTGTGATGCCGAAATCCACTTCGCCGACCTTACTCAGAAGGGCGTGGCCTTCCAGTGGGCAGATGCTCACAGACACCCGGTACAAAACCGAAAATAGCCCTTTATCGAGTACACAATTCAGGCTTTCGAGAATATTGGCCCTTTCATGCTGTACAGTGGTGTCTTCTGCTATGGTATAGGCGCAGTCCTCAAACAGAAAGAAGACTGACTGGATAGGTCCACTGCCAACCGAAGATTTGGGATTTTCAGCAGCACTCACAGGGTCCGGGCAACCTCAGAAGCCTAGCCTTTGCATCCTTTACGTGGAATGCATATTGTATACGTGTTGGATTAAGTTTACGTAGCCTCCCAATGCCGTTTCCGTTGCTTGTTGTGGCGCGCAGCACTACCCGTGGAGCTGGATGCAGCTTCCACCAAGGGAAACGCTGGGGCTGCACAGTAGTCCAGATCTCGAGGAGTCTTTAGTATTACTGTTGAGCTGAAAGCATTATGAAGGCGTCTGAACACACCGTGAGGGCTCGCCTAAACCCGGTCTGCATGAGACATCATAAGAGAAGCATGAAATGAAGCTGCTCTGGAAAGCAAAACTCCCCCTTTTCTCAAAATCAACTGGCTGTTGGCAGCGTTTAAAACTCTTAAAAATCGAAAAATAGGCTTCACACGTGGGGCCCTTGACGCAGAAGATGTGAGCATGTGCCTGCGGAACCTTGGCTGCTGAAGGCTGAAATTTGCAGACGGTACGCTTATATTCCCAGCGAACATCCATGTTATGCTGAATGTGTACATCTCCATTGCCAGGGATAGCTGATCAGCGCAGCATGTGTTTGTGTTGCACAGCAGTGACCGTAGGGAACTTCCTTGCGCACCGCGCCCTATGGGCCATCTTGCCTTGCTCTGAGGCGAGTGTACCCACGTGTTGCCTAAAAGAAAGAACTTTTTATTAACTTAGAGCAACACAAACAAGCAAAGGAATTGCAGCGGCTACAACTCATCGGTTGCAGACCACAAAGCTGATTCTGACTCGATGTAGACCCTGTGGTTGATGAATGAAAACCCTGAAGAAGTAAGACGAGCATGAAAAAAACATGAAACATGAAGCTCGGGCTCTTCGTCGGTATTTGGGGGAGCGGAGTGCGGGAGCCGAGTGTCGTATTCTAAGATGACCAACAGCGAGTCGCGTAGGCTTCTATAACGGCTACGATTTTAAAAAGTGTGACATGCTGTCAGGCATAGTTCTCCTTCGGGAACCCAACTTCGTCTGAAGTGCACGAAGTACTCTTGTAGCCATGAACGGCATCGAGCACGTGCTGCTCTACCGTTTATCACCAACAAGAGCCTGTGTTCCGCAACATCATGTTTTGCTATGCAATTTTGCGTTATGAATGGTGACTATGGCTCGCACTCTAGATCAGGATGTAACGTGAGCTGTAAGAAAGGAGCACGCAAGTTGCCCACCCCATTGCCGTAGTCAATGCACTGCTGCACCCTTAAGTGAGCGCCGTAATTGCTCTGATCTAGGTATGGGACTTAACTGAACAAAAATCGTCAAATCACACGCGTTCAAATATACAGGAACGTCTGAGATTATCGAACCGGTACTCCTCACTCACAGGCGCCACCCTCGGCAGAGGATCAAAGCCAGCCCCATAGCAAAAGCCCATGCCTCACTATGCTTGCTTGAGCACTGGCCAGACCCCACAAATCACGACAGCATAGCGATATGGAGTTTTTCCGACTATTTATAGCGCATAATGTGACTAGTCTGAGCGAGTTATGCGCTCACTGTAGCCCTTAGCACTACTGAACCTCCCCCCAGATCCTTCCCTCCGCGAGTCAGTCAAAAGGCGCCGAATCCCCCACAAATGCGGCGGAGAAAAGAGCTAGAAAACTGGACAATCTAATTGTTCAGAGCCACTAAGAGGGTGTTCTATATCATTATTTGCTGATCTGCCCGCCTATGAGCTGAAGCGGTATTTTCGTCGAACCTGCAGCGTCCTGTCTACCCTTGGCGGTTGGGCAGCCCGATCCGCACTGCAGCACCTGCCGACCTCCAGCCCAAAGAGCTGGTTTGCAGAGCGGCACGCTGCTGCGGCGACTCAAGGCAGTATGATGACGTGCAGTGTAACTGTAAACGCCCACTGTCCTTTGAGGAGTGAAGTATGAGGCCAGACGCAGCCACTTCAATCTCCAGCCCTCTTACGGGCCTATCCGAAATTGGAAGGGAAACTGCAAGAGGCCATACGAAGCGCAGGAACGACCGCGCCAGTCGCCAGGTTGCTCGCCCACTGCAAGTCTCCCGCGCCCTCATACTCCTTATTGTAGCATGCTGCCATGATTGGCTCTGGTGTCAACGGCACCCCACGGATCCTTCAAAAGGGACAAAGAACTCGTCTTCGGCAGTTTATTCATGGGCGGCAGAAGCGTCTACGGTTTTCGACGGCCGTTTCCTTGGACGGAAAATAGCCACGGAGGCACTCCGGCAGTCCCCAGTGCCCCGCACTCCAGAGAAGCAGCCCATGAATGATGATGACTTTCTGGAGGATGAAGAACCCATGGAAATATGGGGAGATATCGATGACAGGAGGTGAGGGATTTTCCGTTGAGAATAGTTCACTCCTCCGCCTCTTCGATTTGCTGCGCGCTACGTTGCTGAGCCTGAGCTAACTGTGTCTTCTGCATTTTCGTTTCTCTGCAGGATGATTCTCTCCGCTGCCCCGTGCCCGTGTGCGGCTGCGCTTCGTCAGGCGTTTAACGCCGCCCTCCGGATTCTTGTTGATCGCGGCGTGCGGAATCAATTGCTGCTAAAATATAGGTTACCTCTTTCTTTTGCTGTGGAGCTTCAAGGGGCTAGCCCCGCATGGCCAAAGCTTAGCGACCTCTATGAACACGACTTACTACGGGAAGTTTTAGAGCGACGCGTCCTGCGAGTGGCGACTGTCGCCGGGGGAGCTTCTCAAGACCCCGCAACATCGTCTTTTAACAGTAGCTTCCTGCGCGAAATCGTAGATGAGATCGATTCGCACTACTCAGAAATTGAAGGACTCTCCGAGTCCACTGGCCGAAGGGGATCTCTGCCTATCCAGATTGAATATGTATATAAGGCGTCCACTGCTGTCGTACTACAGGCGCTGGATGCCGGGCAAGCCCACATGACAGATATCAACATGGTCCTAAGTCACAACCCCTTCAACGGGATCACAATGACATCAAGATACAGCCGGTCAGATCAGGTAATGACACAGTCCACAATTGTCATTGTCAAGAGCGACACAAACATCGCTAGTTTGCGGGCTCTTCGAGACTCAATTTTCCTGTCTTATGATCAAGAGGGTCGCACAGTGGTAGTAGACAGTACGTGGAACCACCAGAGCTTAGCTCGCGTACTCCCCCCTTTTACTATCTATGAACTACTGTCGGACGGCGCACCGGGATCACATTTGATCGATGTACTCATGGATGAGGAGGCACTGGCAGCAACAGCGCAAGTACCATTGCCGTGGATCCACTATGGCCTACGCCAATTCGTTGCAGGAGCAACGTACGCCACAGGGGCGCTATTCCTTATGGACAAACATGGTAGCAAGTGCCCCACTGCAGCAAGCGGAAAGAGGAACCCCGTACGCCCAGCTGCACCGGATAAGCCTGGGGAAGACCCAGCGCTGTCCTCATTAAGGAGAGAACTTACAAAGAAAAGTCTTGGTTTCCAGAGGTCTCAGCAGTTTTACGTGGGTAGTCGGAAATCTTCATGGGAGGGTGTTTATGGAGCCGATACGCCTGGAGGCCCCACAGATGGCGAAGACTCCTACCCTGCCACTCCAGGGCCTTGGAGCACGGAGCCATCGACGCCAGTGGGGGAAATGGAGCTGTTCGACAGCCTACGCGGAGATGCCGGGGAGCCTCTGGCATCTGGCCGGCGATACTTGCGCACCCGTGCACTGCACGATTCGTATAACGCTGCTCTCGTGCAGCTTGTGCATAACTCTGTGCTAGATAATCTTATTGAGGATCTTCAAGAGATAAACATTGTTCCTTTCTTTGACTGTGGCGGGACTGTGCCTGGATCCGTAGCCCGGAGCTTTCCTCCTGCCCACCGAATTCCACCAGATGATGCCCTTATGGACATCTTACGTACCGGCGTGGTGCTCGTGGGAATGCCCATGGGAAGCAAAGAATCGATTTCAAGCCCTGAAGTGCTTTATGCCCAGCGCGCGATGACGGAGGTGGTGGCGGCGATAGGTGCAGAGTATCGTGTGACCCTGCAAACGCGATTCATTCGGTTTCCCAGTGCCCAGCACGTGCTGAGGGCGCTCCACAAGGGGCTGATTCACTTGGCGGATGCTCGAATTTTGTTTGAGTATATCTCCCCTCACGCTCGTCTCGGGTTTAGGGTGAGACCTACGTGTGCGTTGGGTGCTTCACGATTGTGGATGATGACTCAAAACAAAGATGGCATGACATCTCTGGAGGGACTTCATCAGACCTTAGAGAAGATCCCCGATGTCAATGATCGTCGCATCGGTGTCCTTGATCAGTATTTACAGAGCACAGTTGCTAGCGTCTTGCCACCGGGGGTTTTAGTGGTAGAACTAGCAGTGGAAGAAGCAGCAGAAGCGCTGTTGTCTCGCTCTGTCGTGGCTGTTTTTGGAATGGCAACCCAACAGCGGCGGCTGTTGCGTTCTCTCTTGAATGTTGAGAGGAGGCCAACAGACCAGGATAATCATGCGTGGGAAAAAATGCCTCAAGTCGCAACGTTTGATTCGAGGAACGAATTGCGCTGGGGCTCCCCTATTCATACTCCGGGATCCGGGTCTTTCCCTGATGCTTTCCCTGATCGTAGTCGACTCCCGTCTGATCGATTTACCCCAGGAGGCCCAGACTGGACTCCGGAGGACGGACCGGGCTTCCCGTGGCATGTTGCCGCACCACTGCAATACACAAAAGACATCTATCAAGAGCTCATGAAGGCAGAGGGCCTTCCATTAGAAACAAATGAAGCTCCCCAGCAGAACACGCCATCATGGATTGATATTGACACAGGAGTCACCGCTGTCATGCATTCCTTTCTCGCTGCATCTCTGCGTTCACCGCGCACGAGCGGATAAAGGAAACACTTTGTGCAAAGAAAGCATGCGCCGAGGTCTCAAAGTTGTCAATCATCGTCCACCTGAACCATTTGAAGAGAAGACTTGCGCCGCTGAGGGTGACGAGAAAGCCACAAAGGTGCTTCCTCGTCGGTTTTACATGCGTGGCTTCACCTCAGCTGGAGCCAAAGACCAGGGTCTACTGTCCATGAACTTGAAAAAGCCCACTGTAAGGCTGAATTTGGACAGAATCGAGATACATTTTACTCAATTAATGTATTTTAATAAAAAAGTATGCTGGAAGACTGAAGTCTTCGAACCGCCCCATATAAGTTCACGTGTAGAATTATTTTTTGAACGCGTCGTACGAGCAATTATCTTCTGGAGGGGTGGACTCCACCCCAGTGGCATATCCTTCACCAAGTCTGACACGCTTCTCTATGGATTTTTGCGTGCCAGCAGCTCAGGCTGCAGGCAGGCTGCATCAGTTACATCTTAAGCCAGAAACTGATTTGGATTCGAGGTTCTAAGTTAGCTGAGCTGCAGGGTCTGTCAGTTCGCTAGTGATCAGTGTGCACAGGGGGTTTCGACAAAATTAACCCTCTGCGGATGGCCTCGGATAGGCAAGTGACTGAAGCAGTTACACCACGTACACGGATAAGCCGCACGGCTAGTTGCACACGAGGGATGGCGTCAGTAGCTGGCATTTGCTTCTTTAGGCCAGTGGCGAAGGCGGCCTCAGAGAGTGATGCCAGTGCAACTCTACTTCAGCTGACGCTCTGCGTAGTTCCACCGCATCACCAGGAGGCGACAGAGGGACTGACAAAAAGGTAGGCGGCATCATTGGGTTGTGGATGTACCAAAGAGTTCTGCACAGCGGAGAAAAGCTGTGACGGCGGCAGGGATGGAAATTGGCGGGAAGGGGTTGTCATGGGCATTGAGAGACGACGGCTTGTGAGAGAGCTATTTGTGTCCTCCGGTTTTGTACTGATGAGTGGATTTGCAAGCTGGTCCTTAACTTCGTCTGTTGTGGGAGGGACTGATGAACTTGTTCCCTCTCCTACTGCGTGAAGGGCATCTCGCAGGACTGCGTGAGGTGCATTTTCAGCCCCTTTCTCGCCCCAAAGTTCCCACTCCGCCAGACGCGAACCCGACATATGGTCCTCAAAGATAATACTTGCTGCGCCACAGCAGGTGCACTTCGTAGAACTCTACACTTTCCCTGCCATTGCTCAACAAATGCTATTTTTAGGGACAACACCGCTATGACCTCCAGGGCGCTTTAAGTTTACGGCACAGCTGCATCGGCACTGTCTGCTGATGCATGGGTGTAAAACAGTTCATTTTAACTGGATTCAACACAGGCCCACGCAAAGGCGCTCACTGGAGGTGACGATGAGCCTTCGATTTGAGGAAAGAAAGAGCGTAGCGCTGCTCCGGTCCCTGCTGGCCTCCCATCCGATAACATCGTGGCGATATTTGACGGAGAATCCCTCCGAGTCAAATGCCTGCAGGACGGGCGTATTCGGCAGCAAGTGCAGAAGTCGGTTGCCAGGCTTACAAGAATATTGCGTTGTGAACAACAATGTACACTACGGTGCAGCCTTGCACCTAAGGAACAAACGCTTTTGAGCTTTTACACGCATACGTAAAGCCGAAGGAACAAGACAGGGGCTGTGCCGCATACTGTGATCACGACGGAGCGGGGGTTTGCCAGGGCGTCTTCCAGCTTCGTCACGGGGGAAGCCGGCACCACGTGAATGTTCGGTGTCAGAGCTACTCACAAAGAAGACGGATTAAAAGTAGGATGCAAAAGTTCACAAGATATTTCAGAACCCTTGAGCTAAACCGAACGAAGGTGCTCCTTTAACAATCGAAGGCGGCTGCATGGTGCGCTCTGCCTTCCATGGGGTAATCTTACCAAAGCTTGCTGGGAGTGACTCAGGATCCACTGGGGCGTTCGCTCCGATGAAGAACATGAGTGCCACTGTATTCGCAACACATTAGGGAGCCCAACCATGTCCGTTTCTCGGACCACTCATTCAATGGAAAGACCCAAAACAAGCAATGACGGATATGCCCTTGCAGCATCGTAGATAACACTCTATTAATTAATTGGGCACAGATAGAGGACGTACTGGAACATAAGAAGGTGGTTATGAGGTTGGCCAGTATCACAGCACAGCCGTAGCCTCGCACAAGGTGTAGCAGGCGGTCCTCTTTGTCTGCTGCTAGGGCAACCGCCGCAGCTGTTCGCGACTCTGGAGGATAGCGAAAGATGTCGCTTGTCACTGGACTCTCGGACATGTTACGGTTCCCCGCATTGGCATGCGCCACGTAGAACCGCAGAGACTGCAGTTGTAGACAAGACAGGCAGCGAACAGAACCACCAGTCGAAAAGAGTGTAGTCATTTGAGGCACAGTGCACACCGAATATCAAGACGAAATATCTTTTGGAGCATCGAACCTCCTCCAGAGGCACTTCAGGAGGTGAGCTGCACGTGAATATGCCCACTTGCGCTAGTCCTGAGTCTTCAGGATGTTGAAGGTCGGTGGCATCCGCAGTGACCCATTGTGATGGCTTTTCTCGGATCACCGCTGTCTTCTGCGGAGCTTCTGCTTGCATATTTTGAGATCGAGGATCTGCTACTGTGCGGCATGCAGCGCAAAAACAGCTGGCGAGAAGGTCTGGTTCCTGCCTGTGCACTGAGCCTATGGCAAGTCACAAATGTTAAGGGAGCGGGGGTGTTATTGGCAGGCCATCTCTTTAGCTGTCTGTACCCTTTGTAGAATGGAAAAGGTTGATGTGCTAATGGCAATCCATTTCTTTAACTTTGTGCTTCTCCTGCCGAGCGGCATGCAGAAGCTTTTGCGTTGGATGAAACTTCGTGTGGGACGTGGCACGAGCAATGAAAGGCTAGCTGCAATGGAGCGTCCCTTTAGTGAAAAATGGGCAAGAGAAATAAAAAGAAGGAAAAGGGAAGATTCAGATGCAGGTATGTTACTATTATAGGAGGGAACAATGGAACTTCAACAACCAGTGGTCGTGACCATCAGGCATCCTGTGATGGTCGTGCAAGGCAGACTGCCTCTAGGACACCAAGAAAAGCAACATTTGATATTTGAAACAAATTGGCGAATAATAACCATATTTAATGAGACATTTCAATGCCTGGCGAGCGGCCTGCAGAGGACACGAGCCTGGGCCCGTGGCTGACCCCCAACACCATTCTTCGCAGACAACGAGTTGAAGGAGCTGCATGACATACACGAAGTGCACAAGAGACTATCAGGCAAGAAACGATTTAATGCTTTTCGGGAGAGGAAATGCGCCTCCATGGCGTACAATGCGTTCGAGCACGCACGGGGTTCAATTGCACCTCCACAAAGTAAGTGGCCACCTGAAGACTGAATATTTTTATGTAAGCCCAATGCCAAGATTTTTAATTTACAGGCAAAAATCAGAGGTGACAGTTCACTTGCGCATCCCGAAGTTACTGACAGTCCCACGACAAACCGGACCATATGCAAAATACGCTTCGGTTCGTCTTCGAGGCATTTCTACTTCACGGCAAATTGCACTTCAGATTTGTTCCTCTGAGTTTCTGCATCCACAGGGAGTCACCCCCTCAATGTATGTTCGTGGGAAACAACCCTGCTCATCTGCCAGTAAGTAGTACGACACTGCTGTATGCAGCCTCCGCCTCGGTATCCTCAAGTTTTGCACAGAGGGCCAGCAAAATTGCTCTTTCTTCGTCAAGATCAATTAGATGCCCTAAGTATGCATCTACACATTTGGTGTGTCCTTACACAGCGTTTACTTGTCAGGTGACTACCGTCTTGTCTTTGTGTTATTTGCAACAGCAATAGTAAACAATCTTTCCTTCCCAACAATGCCGCAAAGCGACTTGCATTATATCTCGAATTCCCGCCTAATGTACAACTTCGCATCTAAATTTGTTGCTCCAAAGGTAAGCGCAGCGATTACGTGGACTAGTGTATCACGCCAACTCAGGCAGTTTGGCAGTTTGGCATACAGCAACGATTCTGCGCCCAACATGATTCGTGACGGAAAAAGGCAAATAGTGTTTCCGCCAGTAGGCGATACAAAGGGAAATGAAATGCTAGATGCAAGGCCCGCTGCACCGTGCAGCTGCTCTTCTGTGCAGAGCCACTGCACACGCAGTGGCTTCACGAACGCACGGTGGTCAAAATCTCTTCTAGAAGTTCCAGCTCCTGCTTCTCTGGTTTAGGAGAAGGAGATGCATGGCACAGATCGACCTGCAAGGGGCAAACAGTCATAGCCAACATGAAACATCCTAAGTGTCCTGAATCGGAGTCCAAACACCGAATCCGGATAGTCGGACAAGGAGCTTTGGGACAGCTTACCAGGTATCTTCGTTCTTGAGGAGTTAATTTCGCGAAAATATTCGTCGTTAGAAGTCCTTGAGATGAAGAAGTGCACCACGGCTGCCGCAGAACAACCCGGGATAGCAGTACTACGTTAGTGACCCCGCTGAGGGCTCTGACGGCCGCTGGGAGCTCGTTGGCCTCCATCAACGCTTTTACCTCCGCAGAGGCAGCACTCATCCTGCGCAAAATAAAAGATCACGTGCTCCATACACTGTGAGCGCTTTTAGTAGCCCGAGGCGCTCCAGGCCTGCCTAGGAGAAAGCAAGGCGCACCGTCTTGTAATGTGGTCCTTGACGTGCTTTGTGGTAAGAAAGCCTGGCAAATCAAAGAAACTTCGGCTCGTTGAAATATCCTGCACTGCAGCGTTGAATACTTCACAGCGAGCTTTGAAGCTTTTGGCCCGTTTTGCAGCCGTCAAAGCCCGCGACACTATAGAGCCCGCCTCGTACCTGCACCGCAGCACTCGTGAACCAACAGCAGCTGTGGAGCACTTTCAGGCGCGTGCGTTGTTCCAGAGACCAGAAAAGCACTTTAACCTTCTACACTCTACCGCCACAGCTAAAAATGCGAGAGATGATATCCAGGTGTAGCGACGAGGGTGCTTAAGTACCGGAACAGTTCCGATAGTTGCTGAGATTCCGCATGCACCCGGCGGCGCCACTCTGCGATTCCCAGGGCTGACACAGCAGCGGCAATACCTCTGGTGGGACTCCACGGACAGAAAGCTGGAGGCACCACATTGCGCTTCTCTGCCTCTTCAAGAAGCGAATTCCTCCGTTTTGCCTCATGCACAGCGGCCTTGTAAACAAGCTGCAGCGCCAGCTGCAGTCACAGCAAGTGAAGAACACACCGCACTGTGCAATAAGAAACAATACCTCGCCACAGAGTGGACCTTCGCACTGTGGACTGTTAAAGAGGGGAATCACATTGATCCTCTATAGACTGGAAGGCAGGTCAAAGGACAAGTAGGAGCACAGGCCCTAAATGCTCTTACGCATTTTACAAGTTCCCATCGGTCCCCATTTGGCCCCGCTGCTTCCTGCTGTGTTAATCCGTAAGCCGCAATAATTCTTTTTATCTTGTCTCGAGCAGCCTCAAGCGTGGCGTCAACATCACCTTCACAGCTCCGCTGAGCAACATTGTCGCCTTGGAGAAGCCCCACTCTGGGCACTAAAGCTGCAGCGACGGCTCGGGACCCTTCCAAAGAGGCAATCTGCAGACTCCACACGGACTTGGTGTCAAGTGGATGAGTGCTTTACGCATTACCTCCACTAAGCATATGTGATTCTTAGGGCTTAGAATTCTACGAAGTGGGTCTGGGCTCACGTCCAGCAGGCGCAGCCCTTGTTCCTTTGCTGCATCAGTCAAAAGTGTAGGAGCTTCCAGCGGCTGCTCTATTTTTCGACCGGCAGATGGGCTCGAATGTGCAAAAATGGGCCTCGAAAGTTCCGCAGCTTCAGCAAACGCGTGTGCAGACGCTGCCGCTGCTGAAACAAGCAGACGCTGCAGCCCATACAGCGCAGTTGCCGTTTCTTCTGCCTCCCTTTGCTTCAAGTAAACGGGTAACCTTGATACAGCGGTTTCCCAAGAAGAAACACCAAAGGCAGCATTCAGGGCTTCTTCGAGAGCCACTTGGATGGGCGCTACAGGGGGATGCTGGTGTCTGCATACCGTTCGCAAACCAATTCGCTAACAGAATGAGCAGCCGGAAGTTGGCATACATGCAATAGGCGCATGGCTTGAAAAGCACACTTGACGGTGCTGCAATGCGTAAAACTGTAAGAAGATGATAGCACATGCGATAGGGATAGCAGAGCTTAGAGACTGGGTAAGCGATGCCCCAACACGCAGGTTTGTACCTTTTAAAGGCCATTACGAAGCTCTTCACAGGCTCAGCACGGGGTAAAGCCCGTATGGCTGAGAGTACTGGCGACACAGTACAAGTCTCCGCTTCCCCGTGCGAATGATTTTGGTTTCCCGTATCGGCTTTCTTACGAGATGGCGCAGGGAACAGCCCATACTCAGATCCAAACCGTGATAGTGCCTTTAGGGCTCCTAGCAGTTCCGACATCTTGTCTTCTTCCTTCCAGCCTGCTGGCGCTGCTGCGTCTAATTCGTCCCCGGAGGCAGACAAGAAGGTCGGATCCAGTGAAACATCAGACTTTCCTGCGTCTCTACGCTTTTTTGGAACCTGGAGGGCTCCCACAAGCGAAAGAGGGCTGCTTTGTTTTTCTCCGTCAATGGGTGCCGCCGCTGAGCTGCCCGCTGGGTGCGTTGACATCCACGTTTGCAACACTGTCATACCCTCCCTCTGATGGGTGGAAGCACGATTCAGATGTATCCACAGGGGTTCATGAGGGTCATCCGCGTGCGGCCCCAAAGCCGCCTCGTCCGCGTTTCCTTCCTCCACAACAACTGCCAGGGTGGGCGGCAGAGCTGCCAACAGTCGGTGGCTCCTATTTTCGGTCAACGCTCGGCTCTTCCCCGCAGCGCGTAACACCGGAGGCAGAAGCCTCTCCACAGCAAATAAAGCTAAAGCCTCAGCACTCAATTCCTGCCTGTCACCCTGAAAGGACAGATAGCGTCCACAGGAAGTGCCCGCTGACGCAGCGCAGTGGCCAGCGCTCTTAAATACTGCCGCTACCGCCACTGCTTCTGCAAATATTAGAAATAGCAAACAAAAAACGTAAACCTTTTGGTAAGATAAGAATGTGGCCTCCAATCTTTGTGCTGAGACTTGCTTCGGCGAGGTCAATCTTGGAAGCGGCATCGGCCACGACCCGGCGCACCTCCGCTGTCCACTGCCCCTCACTATCAAGCGCCTCCCGCGTGATTGAAATGAACCACTCCTGCAGATGGCCGGAAATGCAGTGACAATTGAGACAGGAAAAAAGAGCTAGAAGCTCCCTGCTCTTTTGCCTGTCTCTATGGAGGATTCGAAGGGTGAAGCTGCCGCTCACACAAAAATGGCGGATCTAAAGGGAATATTTCAGGCCTTGGAGCAGCAACATACTCTGTAAGCATCCAAATGTACTGAGGAGACGTCAGCTGAGGTGAGCCCCAGAAATGCGCGGTAGCCCAGCAGTCTCTGCCTGCGATCTTCCGCTGCTGTTGCCGTAACCGGTGCATCAGCATCTGTCTCCCTGCTAAACTCCTGCCTGTAGACCTCGACAGCCGCAGCCAACGCCTCTCGTGCGTCAAGCAACCCTAGCCTCGCCGCAGTTGGAAACAACGCTTCATCCCTAAAAATACCCAGCGCATGCGCCACAACCATGTTGCAGACAAGCCCTGACGCCGTGTTATAGACCTACCAACATTAGAAACAGGGCATGCTTGCTACAGAGCTATTCCTTCAGCTAATGTCGGGGTGCCGCACATGGACTAGGGTGAGGTGTGTCAGGGTATTTCGACCTAGCCTGAAGTGCGATAGTGTCTGCATCTGCTGAGGAGTTAATCTGTCTCAGTTGAAGCCATCGCTTCCAGCACTCCGGAACGCCTCTGCTTTGGAAACGTTGCCTCGTCTGGCTTGAATCAATCGTGAAACCCAATGCTGTTGACTTTGCACATGCAAGTGCGTTACTCAAAGACTCGCGCAGCTGCGCGAATTTTAGGGCCTTTTCTTGCCTGCGCAGCGGCTCCACACACTAAAGCATAGCGACTGACTGTGTGTGTGGTAAGCTCGCCTTTATCTGGGCCACTCTGCACAAGTAAAGAAGCTTACTTGGCGTCGATACTGTTCAGTTGCTTCCATCTCTCTGTGCAAGCATTTGCTTCAGCAGCAACCGATGGTTCTTGTTGCGTTGGCTGGCGTCTGAGGAGCAGCAATTTTAGCACATACTCGCTCGTTTTTGCCGACAATCTGTCTGGCGTTTGGCTCGCCGCCATAATTGTTGTCTCTTTCCGTGAGTTGACGATTCGTTGCAAAGAGAGCGCTTCCTCGCTTTGGCCCAACTGTAAGCCTAGGGGCCCTCCACCGTCATCCTTAGAAAAATCTAATGTTTGCTGGTGCGCCTCTGCTGCTGCAGTTTCGGGAACCTCCCCCAGCAGCGCATGAGCCCGCAGATATGCCAGTAAGAGCCTTATCAGATGTTTATTTTCACAGGATCTTCTATTGGATTCCGGGGGGACTTCTCGTTGGGGAGACCGTTGCCGCCGCCTGGCCATTGCTGACGTGGCTTTCGGTGATGACGTGCGTGGGGCTGCCACGGAGCAACCAACAAGACGCTCTAACGCCTTCAGCAACACAACAGTTGTAAAAAAAGATTGTGCCAATCATAATACACGAAAAATATGAGTTCTGAACCTAGCGTGGGGCATGGCACCATGCATTCGGGCAGAGACACGACTCTCGGCTGTGCCGCATGCTGCTAAGGGCTTGTAACAATGTAAATCCAGCGGGAACAGAAGCGCAAGTGGTGCACAAACAGAGGCAACATTGGCAGCAGTAGGTGCGGCAGAAAAGGCAAGCTTTCGAGCAAAAACATTGGCAGCAGCTCGTACTCTGTCGAGAGCAAGGAGCTGTTCCGCAGATTGCAGGCAGCCATCTTCGTTGCGCATGGTCGCAAAGACTTCCAGTGAGCGCCGCAGCGGAGCGGCAGCTAAAAAAAAGCCAACTTGCAGGACATTCATGTACTGGTCCACATTGAGGCGTAGGAGATCTCTCACGCCCTCCAAAATTTTCTCTGTAAACTGCTCCGCCTCGAGAACACCCTCCGTTATTGAGCCCTCAAGCGACAGAAGACCTCCCTGCGAAGAGCTTCGAGCCTCTGCATGAGATGCCAGCAATTGAGAAAGCGCGGCGAAAGTCAGCTCGGGCAGCAGTCGTCGTGAGGCCAATACTGCAATTTGGTGCACAGCCTCAGCTTCTGCTTCGGCGCCCATTAGCGCGACAGCAGCGTCCCGCACTGCCTCCACAGTCAGCTGCAAACCTTGAAATATCCTTGTGGCTGCCATCCTTAGTTCCTGCTGGCTCATCTCCACGCCAGATGTTGAGCCAAGAGGTAAGACACACAACTGGGACTCTGCATAGAAGATGAGACGCTGCAGCATCAAAGGCAGAACGCCAACAGCAACTGTTCTTATCTCTGAGCTCTCCACTCCGAGCATTGCAGCAACTTGACGCAATGCAGCCGCTCCCTCAGGTAGTAGCCTTTGTTGCTGCCGTCGCTGCGTTTGTTGCTTGTCCCTAGCACCCGATACCATCCTGCCGCTAGCCTGCACGTTAAGGGGATTTATGTGGGCGAACAGCCGCATGGTTAGCGAAGACACGATGCGGCGTAAAAGCTGCTGGAGACGATCTTGTGCTAGCTCGACTGGAATCTGAGGAATATAAACAGATGGCCAAATGTTTTCGCAGCTCTGGCCGTTGGTGCTGCTGTGCCGTGCAACATGTTGTACGTAAGAGCTCAAACACGAATTTTAAGGGAAGCGAGGTGACTAAGACAGTAAAAGAACAAGTTGCGGACACTGACCACACAACAAAAGCGACAGATTCGGAGAACTCACGCAGAGGGCTGAAGCCACGCCAGCCACAGAGACACTGGTGTGCCGAACAGCAGCAGCTCCGGCTGCGCGCGCTATTGTAGTCGGGGCAGCAAGAAGGTGTGAAAACAGCAGCAAACGATCCGCGAACACTGAAGGAGGGGGCAATGGGGTAAATACCGTTTGTGGAGAGCGTTTAGAGTGCGCACTCTGCCACTGTCGTTGCTGCCGCTGCTGCTGCTGTTGCTGCTGCTGCTCCAACAGATACACATATTGCTGTACTATTGGGCGAGCCCACTGCGTGCTACCGATGAGTGGAGGACCACTGAACATGCTCGAACTGGATCTGCTACGCCTAAGGTCCGGCTCGAGCTGCGGCTGCAGCTGCACCTTTAATTTCATCAACGCGCTGTAAAGTGCCTCGTCCTGTCCATCCCAGTCAATTGATGAAATCACGCCACTGCTGTTGTTCTTGATGCTGCTGCGTTTTTGGGGAGATTCCCCTCGAGGCATGAGAAACGCTGCTGCAGCAGTGCCGACAGAAAGAAGCCTTGATATCGAAGCTTCATCTTGCGCTGGTAGCTGCAGCATTTGACCTTGTTTTCCCTGCTGGCGTTGAAGCAACAGCAACCACGAAGGAAGTTGCCGCTGAGCCTGGGACACATTAGCCTGCGGCGAGTCTCTCAAGATCTCTGGCCCCTCCTGCGCTCTACCCTGTAAAACACAACACCTAGAAAGCCGCAGTCGAGGTGAATTAGCAGTGAGAGCACTGGCAGCAGCAAAGCCTGAGAATTTGGACACAAATGACGGCAGCCTCACTGTACGCGCTCACTTACCACCGGAGCGATAAAGATGTTAAATAAATTTGCAGAAGCACAACAGCAATGCAGAAACTACACACGCCTCAACGGCAACTGCCATCATGATCTGCTAAACGCATATATTCTGCATATACAATCTCTGTATATTAACAATAACGCATGCACTAGTGCTGATATATTCAGACACTGCTTCATATACAACAAAACTACCCGAAGCGTGGATTGCAGCACAGGAACAACCCGGTTGACACGGCAGGCATGTTGTTCACGAAGGTGCAGCAGATAATTTCGTACCGCAAAGTGGCTTGGGGTTTGTCGCGCCTTGCACCAAGGAAAAACCCGCAAAGCAGCACCAACAGCAGTAGCAGCTGCAGCAGCTGCTGCAGTCACTGCAGAATGAAAAGAAAACGTCATGGTGCGTAGGCCGGAACACGGAGAAACAGCAGCTGCCACAAACAACGAACAGACAAGTGCGACCGCGCAACAAGAAAGGCTTACAGAGACTTCTTGGGATTGTGGAGGTTGCGATGAAGCTGTGCACAGCATGGAAGTACAGACTGCTTTCATAAACACTATGTAGACGGATTCACCGGCGTTGCGCGGGCAGCAACTGTGAGACGAGAAGCGCCTGCAAAAACCAGCAGTAGCACCCTGAGAACCTCACCTACGCCGGCAGCTGTGTTTCCTGGCGGGACTCGTAAGGTCCTCTTGAAGCTGACATCGCCGTTTTTCTCTGCCACAGCAGCCAATGCAGCGAACAGCTCTGAGCCGCGGCAAGTGCCTTGGTGCTTAGGCTCCTGCTGGAGGCGGCGAAGCACCTGCAGCAGCTCTGTGGAAACACGCAATTGTAGAACAGCGGAGAGGACATGCAGCAGCAGCCAAGGAGGAACCAGAAAGAACAAAGAAGATAATAGATGCATTGCCACATAGTGCGAAGGCTGAGGTTTGCGAGCAGCACAGGCCGACGACGGCCCAGCCAGTTGCCTAATGTACTAGTGTCTAGCCAAATTTACACAAAACTGGTTAAGTATATCCTGATAGCCGCAAGATAGCAGATGATTTTCACAATATCAAAAAGCGGCAATCCAGCAACACAGGGAGGAAAGGGACACCTCAGGCAAAGCAACAGCAGCGGGGATAAGATTCACAGAACGAATCAGAAAGCAGTGACCAACCTCCTTCCCGAGCCAAAATCTTGACAAACTCCGCTGATTCATTCTGGAGCTCTCGGGGAACCTCAACGAGGTTCCCTTCAAGTGCCGCTGCTGCCTTGACCCACTGTTCGAGGTCACCTTTCCCACGCTCAGGATGCCCCTGGGGATCCCTAGCAAGAGCCATTAGCTCCTCAAGCTGAGTTGCAGAAACGCAGCATGCAAAGGCACACAGAAGCCCTATGGATCGAAGCTTGGGTCTGGCTTCCGGGCACGCTAACACGCCGATGACAAAACAAAGCAGGCAGGGGACGACAAAAGCTATGCAAACAACCAGGAACAGAAGCAGGGAGCGAGTGAGAAGGGAAAAAGACACAAAGGAAGGCAAAAAGACAGATGCACATATGCACGCGGAAAATTGAAACGAACCACTTTCAGACATAAGGGGGCACCGTAGAAAACAGGAAAAGAAACACATATGGACAAAGAGGTGCACAAGAAGAGCAGAAAACAGCGATGGCAGCAGGAGGCAGAACGCTAGATAGAGACCTGACGGAACAGGAAGACCCGGAACGGCGCGTAAGAAGACACGTCTCTGCTACCTGACTACGGCTCATCTGGTTCCTCTTGGCGTGACTTGCTTTCCACGAAGGGAATATCCGTGAATTTGACGGATCAGTGTTACGTAGGGTAAGAGGAACTGAACAACGTGCACTGTGCGCATGATAATCATGGTATTGTAAAATATCACTACCTACGAGATCTACTGCTCACTACTGCGTCTTCGTTGCGTGTGTACGGTAGGGCATCAATGAGGCCCCCAATAAGATTGTCGAGGGGTTCACCATCTCCCTCCTGCTGCTGCATTTGTTGTTGCTGCTGTGGCAAACCGAATAGCCTCGTCCCTTGAGGGTCACCTTGAAGTTTCTTCAGAGTTTCAGAAAAAGCCATATCAGCAGCAAGTTGCTCTTCCAATTGCTGCTTTTGCTGCTGCAGCTCCCCGTCAGACACTGGTGTATAAGGCTGTCCCAGCAGTTCAAACCAGTTTTTAGTGCTGCTGCTGCAGCTAGCACTGCTGCTGTCGCTGCTGCATTTCCGTCGGCATCTCTGATTATCAGAGTTGTGTGGAAATGCATCAGCTGGCGTTGAGCTGGCTGCAGCGCAGACGCGGCGTCGGCGTTGCTGCTGTCTTTGGTGCTGCATGGGAGTGTTAGGGGAGTAACAAAGCCGCGAATCGCTAGACAAAAAACAGGAGCACCCTTGAAAGCCCCTCAACAAAGAAAATTGTTCTTTTAGAAGCATTGTTGGGGAAGGCAAGAGGGGCAGCAGGGCAGCCCCTATTTTTTTGCAGTTGTAATCGAGCAGGAGCAGGAGCAGCGGCAGCAGCCGCTGCCCCGGGAGTGCTACCATCTTATTTGTTAACGAAGGACGTATGGTAGACGAATACAAGAGATACCAGGGCGGCTACTCATCGGGAAGGGAGGCCGTAGAGACAGGACAGAGCTGCGGAGACCCTAGAAGGGAGCCGCTCGAATGTATCTCGGACCAAAATCATTGGCTCCCTGCGCTCTGCCATCCAGAAAAGATCAGCGTCTTTCCACTTCATGCTAGGTTTGGTAGAGTTGCTGCTGATGCTTTCACCGGGACGGAGACCAGAATAACTGAGGCTGCGGCGGTGGCTGTCGCTGTCATGCCCAAGCTTACGAGCCTCTATATGTGTATGCACCGCGATAAGCCTGAATTCCACAGATCAATGAAGTGCGAATCTTCATATAAGGGAAATGAGGGTAGCTGGTCGGGAGCAGTCAGCGGCGCGTATGGGCTTTGCGCAGGGCCTGATGTCTTGACTGCTTGCAAGCCACGCAGAAGGGTTTTAAGAGCACCAGATGCCAAACCAACTAGTCCAAACAATAACAGCGAGATGCTCGCGTATAAGATGCAGCCGAGTTGCGTGAGCTTGGCATCAGGTGGGCGCATCCACCCTAGCAAGCCCTCGGGGGCCCCTCCTGTTTGAGGCTCTGTTGTGTCGTTGACACGGTTTGCGGAAAATTTGCCCAGCTTTGCATACATGTGAAACAGCTTACCCATCAACTAGAAAGTAATGAGCAGGGTTAAAGTAAACACGACTTTTGTTTCCTGTTTAATAGGAAAGCTCCGCATCAAGAGGGAAAGGCAAAGGGGGTCGGTCCTTCGAGGGCCCAACGCGGAACATTACCCCTGCCTTGCAGACGTGTGGGGCGGCAATGCGTAGCGTTGCGGGGGCATTAAGGCGCTTGAAACCAGTAGAAATACTCGTTTGAAATTTTAATTAGGCTTAAGCCCGTCCAGTTAGCTCAGGCTGAGGGCTGAAGGGCTGAATAGCAAGAAGCAGGATGCCTTGCTGCCTTCTCCCGAGTACAGCCTCACTCCACACTGATTTTTGCATGTGTGCCTTTGTTGTTGCTTCTCTTTGCTAGAGCAACACTTTAAATCAGGGTAGGCGACAACCCCTACTTCCAGGCCTGCAGCGAGCCTGTACAGTTGCAGGCCTGCCGCTGCGAGTGGCACAGCTCCTTCTGCGCATACTTTCATCCGTTTTCCCTTTTCTGCCCCTGTAATTCAAAGCAAGCAGTAGGACAATGGGAAAGTCGGCAAAGAAGGCAAAGGGGGAGGGGAAGAAAGCAGGGATTGGGGCCCTGAAGCGGGGAGCAGGGGGAAAGCAGTACATGAAGTCGAAAGGACAGACTCAGACAGGAGCATGGGGAGATCTTTCTGGACTGAGCGCCACTCGGAAAGCCAAAACACACAAGGGACGGCGCATATTGGCTGCGCGAGAGAGCGAGTCGTTTCCTGCAGTCAAAAGTTTGCTGCTATTGCGGGGCAGCCGCTGCAGCGCCGATCTACTCGGCTTACTGGGGGACCTGCGGGACTTGAAAAAACCAAATGCAGTGTATTTGTCACAGAGGAAGCAGGAAAACTTGCACCCGTTCGAAAACGCAGAACCCATAGAGTACCTAGCTCGCAAGAATGGATGCGGCCTCTTCGCTTATGCCAGTAGCAGCAAGAAACGCCCAGCCAGATTGGTGCTAGGTAGGGTCTACGACAATCAGATATTGGACATGCAGGAGTTCGCTGTTGCTCACTACACGCCTGCTGCTGCGTTTGCTGCAGTACAAGCGCCCGCCGCAGGCTCCGCTCCACTGCTGTTGCTGCAGGGAGGCCTGTGGGATGTTTCTGATGAAATGAGAAACGCGAGAAACATCTTCGGTGATTTGTTCAGAGCAGCAGAAGTTCCACCTGATGGTCCTACTCAGAAATTGTACTTAGGAGGGGTCGACCGCCTCATTGCTGTTAGCGCTGTACAGGCTACACCAGGCAGCGCAGCCACCGCAACAACAACTGCGGCGGCTGCAAAAGCAGTTATGGGAGGCAGTGAAGACTGTGAAACAGAAGCCTCAGCATCTGGTGCAACTGCTGATGGCACTGATTCCACTGCCGCTGACAGTGGGTACTCAGGGGACGTTTTGATTTGCGTAAGGCACTACAGAATCGCCTTGGTGAAAGCTGCAGACGCAGGCGGAGTGGGAGGACCAGCGGTCAAACTCGTAGAAGTTGGTCCCCAGATTGACCTAAGGTAAATGCCGTACGTCAGTTTTGGTGTAGTAGTTTCTTCTGGTGCTGTTGCGGCTTATTTTCTGTAGCTGTTCTGCTGCTGCCGTTTTTGTAACTGCAGGCCTGACCGCGTGCGTCTACCTTCCGCAGAGATGTGGAAGTCAGCTGTGAAGTCTCTCGAGAAGGCAAAGGCGGAGGAGAGGCGGGAGCGGCAAAAGGCTGCGGCTGACGGACAGGGTACTGTTGGTGGCCCCCACGCGTCCCAGAAAGTTCAAGGATCTCAAGCACTTACGAAAAAGAAGAGCAAAAACATAACGACCAATGTATTTGGGGACTCTGTCGGCCGAGTGTATGTTGGGAACACCGACTTCACCCGTCTGAAGCAAATTCAGTCACCGATGCTTCATAAGCTACGCCGAGAAGAAAACAAGGGGAAGAAGCAACGGAGACAGGAAGAAACGGCAGAATAAGTAGCAACGACGGAAACCTAACTTTGCTGCAGCTCCCTGCTGGGGCTGCAGCGACAGTTGTGAGGAGCTGCTGTTGGCCCACAAGCAACAACTTGTCAAGCCCTGTTCGCTTGGTTCTAATAGTCACATGCCGCATTCACCAACAGCACCCCGCAGTAAAGAAGCTCCGGGCAGTGCAATGAGCAGCCCTTTTACAACTAGGCTGAAACGTAGCACTAAACGTCGTAGCGGCGATGCGCCTACTGCTGTTCTTAGCAGCTAGGAAGGCCCCTACCGTCCCTGTTCCCCGCAGGGCACTGCGGTCGTGTGCGCTCACGATCTCCATGGTTCCGCTGAAGGCCATTGTGGGCCTGTAGGTATGGGGCAGGGCTTCAAAGGCCGCTACCTTGGCTTACCGGAAGCCAAACATACCAGCTGAGGGCGCCACGGCGAAGACTTGGCGTCGTTAGTTTTGTACCTTAACAGAGTCTCGTCTTAGACTTCGCGGAGTCTTACCTACACTCGACTGAATATAACGTATTCGATGTATTGTTTGAAAATGGCACAAACGTTTTCGTAGCACTATCAGTTTAGCTACAGGCAGACGGGGATGGTGGATATGTTCTTAAGAAAAAGCTCCTCATCCGACGTGAGCTGTTGAAACTGAATGGACTACATCAACGCAGTTTAGGTCCACATCTTCCGATGGAAGAGCCAAATCTCTGGTTGGCTGAACATTTGAAACGGCATGCAACCCTCATCCTCATGGATCCGGATCTATGTGTGTCACCTGCCGTTCTACACGTGAAGAAATTTCGTTGTTCGTCTTCATTTTACTTCCTGGCCTCCGATCGTGCAACTTCAACATACTGGTTTCCTACTTCCAAAGGTCTCGCTGTACAGTTTCCGGTGGATGCCTGATGAACAGCCACATGCTTCGTGGTGTATACCATGCACTGACGACGGGATGCCAGCTACTTCACTTTGCTGAAACCTCGACGGCGCTCGACCGAATGCGGCATTCCTTCGAATGTTCTGCCGAGCTCTCCTCGGATGCAAATGCCAAAAACCGTCACATCTACGTGAAGTTCCAAGACTAGAAACAAAGTGTGGGGAAGATAAGAGGCACGAAGAAATACGTCTTTTGCATCCGGAGTATATATATATATTTAATATCTGTGCACGTCCAACAATTCGCAGCAAAAAGCACATAGGCCCCAGCGTTTCTCTTATTCATCTGCAGTTCTCACAGGTCCTGTAATGACGCCTCAGGGGCGTGCATCAACGAAGATAAGCAAAACTAAACATTACCCGCCAAGCGAAAATGCTCGAAAGTGTGAAATTGGGAAAAGAGCACAGCCCGCCACACAAAGAACAGCAAGGGCTGCCCTCGAAATGTTAAGTACACAGTATAACGTCCAGCGCTTGCAGTACAAAACTTCAGGCGTTTCGGCGAAGCCTGCACAACGAGTCCCCATTAGCCCCTCAAAATAGTAGTTAACATAAAGCGTGTGAGATACAACCGCCTATACTGTCACTGATTTCCGACGGCTCGAAGGCCCTCTGGCGAAAATCTCACGAAAACATGTTTCCAATGTCGCAGCATCCTTGCCACGGCCTTGTCTACTGCCGCCTTGATTTCCCTCTGTTGGCGTTGCTGTTGTTGGTTCCTTGCTGTGAGAGGTCTCCCGGTTGCACTACTGCAGCTGGGCTTCCTGTGAAGCTCTGCTGGAGCCCCCTGGCATGGCAAAGAAGAAGCCGCAGAATCCACAGCATCGTGCTGCAACTTTTCCTTGATTGTCTCAAAGTGGGGGCTTTTTAGTTCTACAATTTCAGGACTCAGCAAACAAGCAGCAGCAGCTTGAAGAGCCCGCAACTCTGGAAGGCACGCCTTCTCAGCAACCTCCTCAGACACGCCACAAGTCCTGTGAACGATGCGAGGGGTAGCCGCGGCGACATTACTGCTATTTGGAGGAAAGGCATGAACATGCGCAGTAGCAGTAACCGAATTGGTCACATCGCGAAGTGGTTGCTCGCCACTAGCAGAAGCCACAGCAGGTGCCGCAGCAGGTGTCATGTCTCCCGCAGTAGCAGCATCTGTTGTCTCATCCTGTAGTGCTTCTTTTGGGAGCTGCCCGTTGTCGGCTGCATCACCCTGCAAGCCGCTGGCCCCGGAAGCGCCAGCCTCAGTACTGTCAGCTGGCGTACCAAGTGGCGCCTCTACAACACCCAACGCACTTTCGGCTGCATCCAAGTCGCAGTTTCGTTGCTGCTTCTCCTCTGGTTGCCCCTGCTGATGCTTAGAATGAAGGCTTGGGGCTATCTGAGTGTCCCCAGTGTGGTTATGTCCATCGTCGCTTTCTTCATCCTCTACAAACTGCTCGGAACGTGGAGTTCGTGGGAAAGCTGGCTGGCAAGTCTTTGCCGTCCCTGCATACGGCGGTGGCTCGTACAATATCATTGAGGCGACAAGCTGCTTATCAACCCTCACAAACCCGCTTCGCTTCAGGCGCGTTTCTAGCACCTGCAAGTGTACTCCTGGAGGCAGCTGCTGCAGCCCGAAGACTCTCAAGGAAGGGCACCTCTGCAGTAGTTGTTCAACAGTCCTCGAGCTAACACCGGATACCTCACTGACACCTGCTGCTGGTGATGCTACCTTTGGACTTGGTGACTGAGCTACCTCTCGGCTTCTCGCGTGAGAGTTCTCCGAATCCTTTTCCTCCACAGAAGAGACAATGGCACCAAGAAAAAGAAACAACAAAGGAGAACCCCCCGCCCCAGCAAGCGCGCTTCCTCTCACCACAGGTGAGCCTTCGCCTCCTGTTGTCAGGCGCATCAGGGCCTCAACAGTGACTCTCCCTGCAACTGCCAAGCATAATAGGTCCGGCAACATCTCTCTGCTTCCTATATCGGAAACTGTGAATGGAAAAGAGAGCGACGTACTGTTAGGTGGCCCCGCAGTTGATGGCTCTTCCTCTGTGTCGCTGGCGCTTCTGTGCTCACTGCCTTCATCGCTGTTGGAATCGCGTGGGCACATACCTGTGCCGCCCACTGATTGCTCCCGACTTCCGTGGTGCTTCTCCGTCACATCTCCCGCCACCTTCTCAAATCCGTCATAGCGGCGTGATTGCCCAATGGCTAGATGTTGCAAATGACAGACGACAGGCGCAGAAGCCCCAGCATGAAAAGGTAATGGTACTGGTCCATCCACACTTAGAACTTCCAACTGAGGTACGTGAGACTCTAAGAAGCGTTGTAGTAAACCTGCATCCACTCCCCTATAGCTGCGGCCCCTTATACTGCCCGTTCTGGGGCTCTGCATCTTCAAATCGGTCCCTGCTAACGATGCTGTTTCTGCAGCGTCGCCACGTCGTTGCTGCTGCTGCCCCTTCAGGGATTTATGGAGCCCGCTGTATGCGTCAGTGAGATACAACTTCCTTAGAGAAGGCAACAACAGGCCTCTTGCACTCTGGCAGAAAAGACGCGCAGTGCCTCCGTACTGATGGAGCTGTGGCAGCGGGAGCAAAGGCCTCGAACCAGACGTCTCTCGAAAACCGATGGGTTCCTTTTCCCGCGAGCTAGCAGTTGCTGCACAAACGTCGGCGGCGTCTTCTCCATCTACACCATCTGCGGCAGTAGCGGCCTCAGTAACAGGGGCCTCAGCAGCGGCAACGCCCGCTTGCACTTCAGGAAAATCGCCGACCTGGGAATGCACCACAGGGGGAAGGCCATCCTGCAGTGACCCTGAATGGGAGCGCACAGGAACAGCTGCTCGTCCCTTGATCCGATGTACATATAGCTGGCGAATGGTGCCGCTACAGCACTCCAGAAAGACCAATAGAGACTTAATATTCGCTGTCGTTTGCTGCAGCAGTAGCTGCTGCACCGACGGGCAAACTAACAAAGGCAGCAGCATGCTGCAGCGCTTGAGGTGCATGCGTCTGACGTAGGGCAATACTTTGGCTTCGGTCTGGAGCAACAGATCCCTGCAACTCCGGCTTGCCAGGGACAAGTAGCGGGCCTCAGCTTTCTCTGCCTCTGGTAACGCTGTAGCTTCCTCTCCTCTCTCATCCATTCTTGGTGCTGCTTCTTCCACCTCAGGCTTTCTATCGTGTGTCTTTGCTTCCTCAAAGGCCGAACCCACTGCTGCCCCAGTGTGAGTGTGGAGACCGTGGCCTTCAATAGCGTTGCAAACATACAGAGACCTGAGAGCACGGCTCTGCACAGGCTGCTGCTGGTGTTGATGCTGCTGCTCCTGGCTGCTCATGGGAACCGCGAAGTGGCCAATGATGTCTACGAACTGCTTCAGCTCGTCTGGCTGACAGACAAATGCCGCCAAGATCGTTGGGCGAGCTGCAACTGCTGCAGCAAAGCAACGAAGAGCGCCTCCTGTGATTCCTGCTGTAGCAGCGTTCTCGTCTGCACTTGCCAACCCCAGCTGCTCTGTCTGCTGCTGCCTCTGCTGCATGAGGGATAGTGTATGCTCTAGTGTGGGCCTGCTCTCGAGGGACTGGACGGGGGTATCGTCAGAGTCCTCAAAGATATTTCCCCTTGCTAACCTGTAATGCAACTCCCACTGAAGGGCCTCGGTCTCCTGGGGTGTCTGATGAATGCCCTCCTCTGCAGAGACAGTACCCTGATTTCTCCAATGCTCCCCTTTGTCCCCTTCTTGCCGGGGCCAGGGCTCTGCGTCAGCAGACTCACCATGGCTTTCTACCAGGGAGCCATGGCTGCTCTCAGAACTTCTGCTTCTGCAGCTGCTGCAAGTGCTGAAGCCACCTAAGTAATTGCCCACGCTTGCTGTCAGCATGCGCGAAAATGCAGATCCGATGAGCGGCCTATTCAAAACCAGCACCTCCAGACAGTGCAAGTGCAGCAAATGCTGTTCTTGCTGCTGTTCTTGCTGCTGTTCTTGCTGATGCTCCTGCTCCCGCGGCTGCTGCTGTATGCCTTCTTGTAAGGGACAAATACACGAAGAGCCGGCAAGAAGCCCTAGGATACGACGCTGCACCTTGGCCACTTGTCTGCTCCCCCAGTCCGTAAGGAGCAGATCAGGGGCCTGAGCTAGCAACTCAATGACAGGGGCACCTAAACACAAGTATTGCAGCGTCTGCTGACTTCTAATGAGGACTTCAAGCAGGGCGAACGCTGCAAGCAGCATAGCCTCCACTTCTTCCGCAGGTACTAGTGCCGCTGCTGCAGAAATGCTCCCCGTGAGTGCTGCTTCTGCAGGAGAGCCCCGTGAACAACTACACTGTTCATCTGTTTCAGAGAACACCTCGCCTTCATTTGCTTCATCACCAAAAGGTTGATCGACGCGAGGCGGCAGCAGTGGAGCGCCAACCTCATCAGGGCTCTGCCTCAGCAACAACAAACGCTTCCGGACTTGCAGCAGCATTTTGGCGACACGTGAATTCTCCTGTTGCTTTTCTCTATCTAGCGAAGCTGAAGCACCCTCGCGAAGCCTTGGACTACGCGGCTGATCGCCTGACGCCGTCGGTTCTGCAGTTGCTGCAACTGTTACCCCGACTGCTTCTGGCGACGGTGCGCTCGTGTGGGGGACCAAAGCAAGGATCTGCGCAAGATGCTGCCGAGCAGTGACACAAACGGCCTCCCACATTTCTTCAGTGCGGATGTCCCCAGCAGCTTCCAACCCTCGAAGACGGCTTTCCTCGTTGAGATGCAGAAGAGCAGCAAGGATGCGCAGTAGCGGCAGATTCCCTGATACCTTCTTCGGAAGCTGTGCAGGGACAAGAGACGCTGCAACACCTTGAGAGTCAGAAACAAGCTTATGGTCGTGGTGCTGTTCTTCCTCAGCACGACCGGCTGCTGCCTCCATTTCTTCTCCCTCTGCTGCAGCGTTCCCCGTTGGTGTGCTTTCTGCTGCTGCGCTCTCCGGCACTCCTGCTTTCCCTCTTGGTTCATTCGGTGCGACTGCCTCACTGCCAACAGCGTCCCCTTGCAAATTGTTTTGTTCCAGCGAGCCCCCTCCCATCAAATGCTCCTTTTGAGTTGTGCCCCTTTGCGATGTCTTCGAGTGACTAAGGGAAGATACAGGGAGGCTTAAAGCCTTGCTGGCTTTGCTCAGAAGACGCTTCGCCCCCTGCAACGCCCGCTGCGCCCCCTCAGCACCCACACCAGCTCCGGCAGCTATTCCCCCAACCCCAGATGCCAATGCCGATCCCCGCAAGCTGCCTTTGCTAGACGCCTTGCGACGAAAGGAGCCCCACAAAGAAAACTTCTTTCCGTAGGGTTCCGTCGGGTCTGGTGGGGAGGATTTGGATGTGTGTAACTCAGGAACGGGTAAAGGCGTGACATCCCCAGTCCCTGCAACAGCAGAGACAGTTACGCGTATTGGTGACGGTCTCATCTCTGCAATATTATGTTGTCCTTCCTCCTGGAACTGTTGCTGCTGCTTCACTGCTTCCTCCTCCTGCGTTTGTTGCTGCAGCACAACTGGTTGTGTCTCTATGTTTGAGAGCCCTAGGCGGCGCTCTTGTCTCTCAACGGCTTCCAGCTGCAGCCTACGAAGACACCGAAGCGCACAGCGGCGCTGGTGTCTCTCTGCGCTGTTGACAGCCTCTATGGGCAACTCAATGACAAGCCACAATGTCCCAATGCCACTGCTATTTCGCTGCTGCTCGTGCTGCTCATGCTGCGTCTGCTGCTCCCGTAAACAGTGCTGCTGCCGCTGCAACCGCAGCAGAGTCAGCAGCAACGTTTGTATGTAAGCTCTTGTTCCTGCTGCATCCACAGATGATTTTTCAGCTGGGTGCTCTTCCTGTTTCTTTTCCTGTTGCTGCTGTGTGGGCTGAGCTTGCCGCTGCTCCTGACGTTTCTGCTGCATCATCAATTCCTCGTCTGCTGTGGCAAGAAATCTCACCAAACCCCGAAACTGCCCCAAGTCAGAACTTGCTGCAGCTGTCGCAGCACCCTCGTTGCCGCCTGCTCCCAGGTCTACCTTTGCTGGCCACTGCTCTCGAGCTGCAGTTGTTACAGCACTCTCGTTGCCACCTCCTGCTGAGTCAACTCTTGCTAAGCAGTGTTCTGGTACGACTGCTAATCCTGCTGCCCCAGCGTTGGAATTAGACGAGTCACGCGGTGCTAGGTACAGCAGACCCTCCTGCTCCAGCGCCACCAAGTCTGCAACGGCTCCAATACTCCACGAAACGTTCAACGGAGAGGGACCCAATCGGGAAGCCAGGCGCTGCAACAAATTCTGCTGGTACCGTTGCTGCTCTTTGCTGTCAGCATCATGCTGAACTGAAGACACACCGTCAGACTGGCCTTGCTGCAATTCTTGATCTACAACCGCTGCAGACTTTCCCACTGCTTGCTGCTGTGGCAGCAACAACTGATCCTGTTGTTCGTCATTGCTCTCCTCCGAAAGTTGCTCTTCTACAGGCTGTTTCCCTTCATGAAATCTTTGATCGTCTTGCTGCAGCTCCTGCAGGTCTTGCTGCAGTTGCCCATCTTGCACCTCCTGCGGATGCTGCTCTTCTTCCTGACCATCTTCTTGTCCCTGCAGCTGCTTTTCGCCTTCCCTTACCTCCTCCAGCTGCTGCACTTCCTCATCCAGCTGCTGCTCGTGCTGCTGCAGCTGCTGCGCCTCTTCCTGGAGCTGTTGATCAGCTTGCAGTGGCTCTACCAAGTTACCTTCAACATCCTGACGCTGTTCTCCCTGCTGTTCCTCCTCTAGCTGAAGTTGCTCTTCCTGCTGCAGAGCTGGCGGCCCACCTTCTTGGTCAGCTTGCTGGTCCTCCTGAGGCGGCTGCTCCTGCTGCTGGTGTTCCTCGCCTTGTTGCTGCTCCATTTGGGGCTGCTCATCTTCTCCCGGCAGCTCCTTCTGCTGCTGTTCTTCTGCGGCTGATCCTCCTGGGGGCTTCGACACTTCCTCAGGGTCTCCCTCTGATTGCACAATAGGTTGTGGCTCCTGCTGTTGTTGCTCCTGTGTGGCTTGATGTTCCTCAGACTCTTGTTGCTGTTCCCCTTCTTGCTGCCTCTGTACCTGTTGCTCCGTTGGTACTGTCTCCGTAGCTTCGTGCTCCTGCTGCTGCGTGAGCTGCGGTTGCTGCTGCTCCTCACGCGACTCAGGGGCTATTTGTGGGTCCTGCTGGCCTGTTTGCTGCTGCTGCTGTTGAAGCTGTTCCTGCTGATCCTGCGTCTTGCTTTCGTTCTGTAAGCGTTGTAGATTATCAGACTCCTCTTTTTCTGTTTCGCACCTCTCGGGTTGCTGCTGCTGCCCTTGCTGGAGTTGCTCAGTGGCAACCTTTTGCTGCGCCTCTTGGGTCTGCCCCTGCTCTTGTTCGCGCTGCTGCTCCTTCGGCTCCTGCTCCGAGGCAGCTCCCTGTTGGTGCTGTCCAGGCTGCTCCTGCGGATCAGACCGCTGCCGCTGTTCAGACCGCTGTTCTTCGGGTCGTTGGTGCTCTTCAGACTGCTGCTGCTGCTGTTGCTGCTGCTTCGGCTCCTGCCCGGAGACAGCTTTTTGTTGCTGCTGTTCCTGCGAATCAGGCCGTTGCCGCTGTTCAGGTTGCTGCTCTTCAGGTCGTTGCTGCTGTTGAGGTTGCTGCTCTTCAGGCCGCTGCTGTTCTTCAGTCTGTTGCCGTTGCAGCTGTGCACTTTGACGCTGCTGCTGCTGTTCGCGTTGCGGCTGCTGCGACTGCCCTTCAGCCTCCGGCTGCGTCTCTTTCACTGGCTCTCGCTGCTGCTTTCCAGCCTCCTGGAGCTCCTGCTGTTTCTGCCGTTGTTCGTTCGGTTGCTGCTGTGGATGCTGCTGCTCCCGCACTGGCTTCTCCGGGCCAGGCG
This sequence comes from Eimeria necatrix, assembly GCF_000499385.1. Taxonomy (NCBI): domain Eukaryota; phylum Apicomplexa; class Conoidasida; order Eucoccidiorida; family Eimeriidae; genus Eimeria; species Eimeria necatrix. The sequence continues at coordinate 95,481 of NW_013652802.1, forward strand.
TCTGCTGTTGCTGCCCATTCCGAGAAACTTCTGACGCGTGTTCTGGTTGCTGCTGCTGCGGCTGCGCCTGCGGCTGCGCCTGCGGCTGTGCCTGCGGCTGCGGCTGCGCCTGCTCCTGCCGCGCTTGATTATCTGCATTCCCACTACTCTCTCTCTTTGGCGCAGCTTGTACATTTTTCTGTTCATGCGGCTGCTGCTGCTGCCGCTGCACTTCCTCTGGAAGGGATTGGTGGGCCTTCTGATCAGGAACATCACGTGCCTCAGGAACTCTCTCCCCGGCGGCGTCTGTGGAACCCTCCATCCTGGCGAGCTGAGTGCCTGGTGCCAAAGGCCCCCCCTTTCTAAGAATTGTACTGGGCTCCAGAGACAAAAAAGAAAAACAACACCAGTCCCAGATGAGCGGAGCCGGCAGTTCCACCGGCACCTACTGCTGTCCACTGCCGCCGGCGCTTTTGCTACTTCTGGTTGGTGTACACGTTTAAGAATCAATCAAAACACTGGGCCATAGCATTCATGCAGCAAACGCTGCTACTCCTGCCGCAGCTGTCGACGTCACTGCTCCTGAAATCGGCGCTAGTCCCGTGGGGGGCGAAGCGTTCTTTCTCGACCCAAATTTGGCTCATCAAGATGAATGTCACAGTGTTGCCTTTGACAAACCCTCCTTTTGCTGCCACGGTTAACCTAACACAACAAACATTGAGGCAGGCCCTGCTGCTGATGGCGCTGTTGCTGCCGCTGTCTAGCTGCTGTATCTGTGCGGCCCGAAAGCAATGCTTCTAAAGTGTAATATGTGTAGAAAGGCCAATGTTGAAAGTTGTATCGGGGGGAAAACTGAAAAATAAGGGGAAAAACATTGTAAAGTGTGCGCGAGGTACTCTCGCCGTGCGGCTACTAGCCACGGCCCAGACTCGAGAGAGAGGATTGGAGGAGTCTCCCTTGGTGTTTTAAAGCCGTCTCGATGTTAATACGCCTCTAGCAAAAACCTGAATTCCAATGCAACCTCATCTATGCCATACTCAAGGTCAAGGACCCCACAACGAAATGCAGCACACGAAGACAGGCACTGGGGAAGGGCGGTCCAGGTCCCCAGACCAGTGGGCCTCTTGTGCACCCTGCTTTTTATGACGCCGTCCAACTGCAATTATAGAAAGGCTTTGAAAAACATGCTCAAAAGCTTATTTTAATATGCTTGTGATTTGTGGCTTCGGTTTGCAAGACGCAATTAAGGAGTTTCAGACCATGCCGCAACGCAGGAGACCTCCATCGAGCACCGCAGGAAGAGAAATGAGGACGCACTTACCCCAAAAGTGCATTTAAATGAAATTTTAATATGAATGTAGTTGAGTGAAAGAGCGAAAGAACGCTGCAACGGTGCACCCACCGAAGAATGCCTCTGCACCGCCGCTGCGTGGTAGCGACCAACGTCACAACTAAATCACATCATGGAGAAGATAACAGTTTAAACCCATCAAGCATCACCTACTAAATAATATGGTAGCTCATGCTGTCATACCATCACTTGCATCGAACCACACTCCACCGACAAAAAGATCCCAGAGCAAAGGCAGGAATTCATGGTACCGCTGAAAGGCCTACCACAGGTGCAGGGAACCGCTACAACAGAAAAGCCTCCAGCAGACGCTGTTTACCCATGTTTTCCACAGGCTTAAAGAATAGCACAGTGTAGCAGTATCAAATGTTTTGTCACACTCTCGGTAGTGCATCGGCGGCCCTGGTAATTTAGCAGTGTCTGCAGCAGCTGCGGTTGCTCAAAAAAGCTACTTGGAATGCTCTGTTGGTCCAGCCCTCAACACTGCAGTAGCAGCTACTGCTGATCCGTTTGCCGCCTCCTAAGCCTCCTGCGTCTGGGCATTGGATGAGCGCAGTAGTACACAAATGCTCTGTGCTGCAGAGACAGCAATAGCAGACCTTTCTGTGAGTCTTTCTCCCGCAGCTGTAGCAGCCGCCACCGCTGCTGTGCAATATGCGGCTTCTGTGGCATCCACCGGGAAGGCGTCATCCCCAACAGCTGCAAGAGCGGAGCAGCGTCAAGCCGTACCTCAGCTAAACCAGCAGAAGCAAACAGCAAGCAGTATTTAATCCCGTTGTCGTTGCTGCTGTTTCTGCTGCAAAGTGAGCCAGGGAAGACGTCAGGTGGGGTTGCTGTGATGATGAAGTTGAAGGCTGACGACGCCAAAGCTCTCTCCAAATCCCCAGGAGGCCCCAACTGCACAAGACAACGAGAGGGGGGAGGAGAAGCAAACGGAGAAACACCAACGGACAATGCATCTGCAGCAACATAAATAGTGCAGCGGTGGTGCTGCTCTTCGGCCTGTTGCTGCTGCTTCTTGTGAGTGGGTCCTGATGTCAAGAAGTAGTGAAAGTGAGTCCCCAGAAACTCAGGAGTGCATGACGCAGCCCGAATGGCTTCTTGCTGTATTGGTTTGTGCCGATGCAGCGCAACTGCCACCAGGGGGTGAAGAGGCTGCAGGAGCTCCTCCAAAGTACCAATGGGGACTGCTGCAGCAGCGCTTGCTGCTGCCGCCGCTGCTGCAGAGCCAGGCGCTGCTGCCCCTGCAGCAATCCACGGACTGTATATCACAGAAGCAGCAGTAGGAAGCGCCTCCCCTACATCTGGATACAATGCTGAATCATAGAGCTGTCGAAAAATTGTTGGCACCGTTATGCTCCTGACGGGACCCCCACCAGCAACCCCTGCTGCTGCAACTGCTGCTATTGTTGGTACTACGTCGGTATGCGCCTGCATCTCTTTCTTGTGCAACAGCAACAGTCGCTCTAGCGCATGCAGAGCGTGCCCCCCCGGAGAAAGATATGCTGCAACTGCAAGCCTGGCTAGGGCGATCACGTCGGCAGCAGCAAACAACAGTAGCAGTCCAACTGCTGCAGCTCCAGCTGCTGCTCCGCGCGGTGTCAGCAACCGCCGCGCCAACTTCTTCTGCCACAAGGCCATTCGCCGCAATTGCAGCAAAGTCGGACTTCTCTTCAGTGTCGCTTCGATGCATGCAAAAGAGGCGCGACGTAACTGCCTTGCGGCTGACGCGGCCTGTGGCGGTAGGCGTGCTGATACCGCATGCAGCAGTTGCAGCGCCCCCATTTCGCAGCAGCCGCTACTGCTGCTGCTTGCACTGCCGTTATGGCTACTGCTCGCGGCATCAGCACGCACAAAGCCAATCGCCTTTGCAGCACATCCGCCTGCTTTACGTGCAGCAACGTCAGAGTAATTATTGCCTTTGCTACTGTTGTGACCGCTCTTGCTGCCACAGCAAGGGTAGTCCCCAAGCTTACTTTGCTCAAGCACATCACGCATGGCCGGAGATACGTCGTCAAAAAAGGCGTCACTTTCTGTTGCTGCAAATGCAGAGCTGCGACGGCCCACAGCAGCAGCAGCACCAAACGTGGCTAACTCTGTGCTCGACACCTCTGTTGGGAAGATTTGTTGCAGCAGTGCTGCCCCTGCAGCTGCTCCACAGGCCGCCACTACAGTGCAGAAAGGCAACAGAAGCGGCACCAGCGCGTCCTTCTTTTCCTGTTGTTGCTGTTGTAGACTTACTTGGCCTTGCTGCTGCATTGTCAATAGCAGGCAGAAGGCTCCTGCAAGCCACGGGAAGCCGAAATCACAGCAAATAAACCAGGGGATGAAGGCATCGCTGCCTCCGTCTCCTTGCTCGCTCCTGATGCTGTCATTACTGCTGCTCTTCTCGCAATGGTTGTTGCTGCTGCTGGTGTTCACGCTACGGTCAGTGCCACTGCTACTTGCCCTTTGAGACTTCAAAGTGATGCCAGAATCTCCCGACATCGAATGTTCGTTAGGGAGAAAGCAGCTGCCCTGTGCGCCCGTATTTTTTGGTATGTTTGTTTCGCGGTTGTTGCTGCTGCTGCCGCTGCAACTGTTGCTCTTCTTGCTTATTGCGTGATCAGAAAGTTGTAGCGCGCTATTCCGCCTCTTCCAGCAGAAACGGGGTACGCTCCAGCGGACTGATGCATGTTTTGGTACCAGAGTCCCGCCAAGACGCAACAACTTAGCCACCAGCTGTAACGGCAAAAGCAGTAACGGCAGAAGGGATAGCAGCCCAAAGGTAGTAAAAAGCATGCCTCCTGGCAGCTGCAACACATACTGATGGAGGCTGATGCGTCCCGTAGACGGGGAACCCTCTGCCTCTCGCTGCCACAGCAGCAGCCGCGTTGCCTTGTGCCAGCCAAAGCTGCTGCTGCTGCTTTGTGCAGCAACTGCTGAGGTGTCCATCCACTGGTGAGAAAGTAACAACTGCTGCAACGCTCGTTCTGCTGACAACAGTAGCGAAGCCTTGGCATGCTGCAGGCGCTGCATTAACGAGCAGTACACGTACACCATCAACTGTTGACATGGTAGCGTCTCATTCACAGCTAATGTCTCCAAAGCTGCAGCTCCTGCAGCGCCAAGCAACACACCTGTGGCAGCAGCGACAAACAGCAGCAACAGGAGCCGTGAGACTCGGCCCAACCTCTTCTTCAGGCAAGCACTGCGGCTACAGCTGCCGTCACAGCTGCTGGTGCTGCTGTCACTGCACCTTGTGGCCCCAACAATCCTGGACTCATTAACCGGCAAGCGAAACGCGAGGTGCAGCAGCAATGGTACAAACGCGAAAATCAAGGAGGCATCTCCAGCAGCAGCCGCTGCACCTCCACACAGCATGCATCCAACTGCGCGCATGTAGTAAGGGAAAGACATATTAGCGCCGCTGGTGTTGTTGCCTTTGCCCCCGTCACTGCGAACAGGGAGCTTGCTGGATCTGCCGCTGTTGCAGTTGCTCTTGCTGCTGCTGCTGCTGCTGCTGCTAGATTTCGAAGGTAGGGCCTCCGAACAGGCACAGGCGCTGAGCTGTTCGCAGCCTTTGCTGTCCTTGCTGCTGCCTCTGCTTTTACATTGCAGCAATGAGCCGTCGCGCTCCTCAACTACGCAGCTGCTACAGTTGCTGCAGCTGCTGCTGCTCTCGCATTCTTCTCTGCTGTTGCTGATGGGACGCATGTTGCCATTTCCGATTGGTGCAGCAGCCTCATCTCCCCTGAAATGAAGGAGCGCAGCACTCCTGGTTTTGCAGCTACTGCTGCCGTCGTTATTGTGGTTGCATGGGCTCTCAGACCTTTGGTCTGCAGGCCTGTTGCTGCTGCAGCTGCTTGTGCAGCTTTCTTCCGAACTGCACGCGGCGTTGTTTCTGCTGCTGCTGCTAATTAGCTGTTGCGCAGCAGTAACTCTGCTGCGATACAGGCACTTTAAGGCCGATGCGTGGAAAGCACACGCAGCAGCAACAGCAGCAGCAACAAGAACATTTGAGGGAGAAACAGATGCGTGCAGCAAGAGCGGCGCCAAGCTCACTGCAGAAGCTGCAAAACAGCACGAAAAAAGACAACTGAATATAGACTGGCGCCAGTCCCGAGCAACAGCAGTTCTGTGCCGGCGTCTCCTTTTATCTGCTCTGCGGAGCTCCCGTTCCATCCGACAACGTAAACTGTCGCATCCGGCCATCTTGCTGCTGCTACCGCTGTTGCCTCTGCTGCACCGGTTGACAATGCTACTGTCACTTTCCATGCTGTTGCTGCTGCCTTCACGCTCACGCCTTTTATTTTGACGGCGATACTTAATAGAACGAGCCCTTACATTTGCCTCTGCTACTGCTTCCTGGGCCTGCGCAGCAGCTGCAGCGGCTGAAGCACACGAACGCCTAAGGGCTACGTAAGAAGCACCGATGATCAACAGAAGGACACACCTAGTGAGAAACAGATAGCTAAGACCCATTGGAATTTGAGCCACATATCGGACTCTCTTCCTGCTGTTGCTGCTTTCACCGCTGCTGCCGTTGTTGCTGGGACGAGGGCGGGGAGCAGGAGGCAAGAAAGAGACTCGCAACAATAGGCCCGGGAGAAAGTCGAAGATACGCCTCAGGCGGCTGTGCGGAGGCGGCAACAAAAAAGGTGGAAGTGAAGGCAACAGCAGCAAGCCCTTAGGCATGAGCAGGGGGGGTCCCCTCGGCAGCACAAGGAGGTGCTGCAGCAGACCATCCTGCAGCAGTGAGCTGGCGGTTGCCTTGCCTCGGCTGACCGCTGCAGCTGCTGCTGATGCTCCTGCTGCTACCATGTCCCTGACTACCCGACACAGCTGACTGATGCGCGCTGTTGCGGTCACTGCTGCCCCGCTGCTGCCCCGAAGTAACTCCACCGTAGCTGCAGCAGCTGCCGCAGCAGGCAAACGGAGACGATTGCAACTCTTGCTGCTGCACCGCGTAGTCCTAGGCCTTCCTCCATTGTCTGCAGAGCTAACTGATTCAGCTGTTGCATTTTCTTGCTGCGGCGAAAGCTGCAGCTGCTGCTTCTGGGGTTCAGGAGCCGATGCAGTGGTGGGGAATAGACAGCTATATAGGCATTCGATTTCGCCTGCTGCTTCTTTTTCGGGAGGAAAAGGGTCAGCAAAGACGGCGGCGAGCAACAGCAGCACGACAGCAGCATCAAGAAGAAGCAGAAGCACCGGCCCAAGGAAGGACCTCTTGCGCCATCTGTCACCTGCCGTTGCGACCTTTGCTCTCTTCATGCTTTTCCCTCCAGCATTTTCCATAGGCCTTTGCTGCAGCTGCTGTGATTGCTGCTCTGGCTACTAACGTTGCCAGGGCTGATACTGCTGAAGCGGCGGTTGCTGCATACACTTGCAGCTAACGTTGTTCGCATCAGGGAATAGGTGAGGCTGCAGTGGCATTTCCTGTAGCACTATTTCGTCAAGCCAATCTCGTCAAGCCCTTGTTAACAGAAGGTGATTCTACACCAAGAAATAAACAGAGAATGGGGATGCATGTAGCAGCTATCCAGGCACTGCAGCCAGATGAAAGCATGAAGTAGCAACCGCAGTAGCAGCAGCATACTCAGTTCCCCTCGCCCAAGCTGCTTGTTGAGAGGTTCGTGCTGCTGCTCCCTTATAAACAGGAATTACTTCAGGGTGACTGTGCGCCCACAATAGCCATGAATCGTCATTCTTGTGTCTAGCAGCCAGAAGTACACAGGGCCTCGTCCTGCATGCGATGCAGCTGCGCAACGGCAACAGCACCAACACCACCCCCAGACAGCGACACTTCATCGTTATTTCGTTGCTTTTATTTCTCTTTTCGAGATAAATGAAGCAAACACACATAACACAAGCTTTGAGCTGGAAGCCCACGGCCAAGGGAATTGTCTTACGGAGGAATCAGCAGCGGCATGTTGTTGTTGCCTCTGTAGAAGGCAGCGCAGAACGGCCTCACCTGTTGAGCAGATGACACCTGAAAATGCAGCTCCTACATCGAATGGCCTTAAAGTGCCTGCATGATTGCTGCTGCGCTTGGTCACCCGCTCAGGGTCACCTCTGGCGACCATTGTAGCTTACGGTATTACCATTACCTGAACTACTCTTCATATTGTTTCGCAGTGGATTTCCCACAGAAGCAGTGATGTCAATAACAACAGAAGAAACATCCATGGGGGATGAACATCGCAGAAGAGATCAGTCTGCAGCTCCAACGGGAGCAGCTACGGAGCCAGAGACAACAGCGGCAAGAGAACAAGCAACAGGTGTTTCTGATACTGTTGCTTCCGCTACTAGTTGCAGTTGCGGCAGCTGCCGGTTTCCTGCACGCCACTATTTCTGCGGTCCCTCTGAATCCTCATTCCGACGTGCAATTCAGCCCAGCCCTCTCGAAGCCCCTCCCCGGCGCTGTCTCGTGCAGCAGTTTGTCCGCTGCGGTTACTGCACCGGCAGCAGTCATGGGAAGAAGGGATCTCTCGTTCTTCGTGAACTCTTGCCCATAGAGGCTCTCACGGAGTTAAGCGGGTACCTCCTGGGCAATTTATTGACCTCCCTTGTCTTCCCTTTTTGTGTGTCCGATGCAGAGCCCTGTTGTTCTTTTCTCAGAAGCAGTAACAAAAGCAGCAGCCACAACAGCAATACAAGCGCCTGTGAGTGCACTGTCCTGTTGCGCCAGCAGCGTAAGGGATTCGTTTTCATTGCAGACAGACTGAGAGCGCAGCGGCAGGGTCTGCTACTGCACATGCAGCGGTGCGAGCATACGAAGCAGAACCAGCAGCAGCAGAATTTGACGCCTGCACTAGTAGTGTCCCAGTTATTCCGCAGTATCCGCTTTATGTTGTTCGCGGAGGTGTTCTGGGGAGGGCGTCTCTACCACACAGAAGCAAAGGACGGATACAGCTGCAGTTGCTGCAGCAGTTGCTTCACTTGTGGGAAGCCAGCCCTGCAGAAGCTGCAGCAACTGTATGCAACGCCAGCTGTGTGCAGGAGCACTGTAGAAATAGCCAGCGTCTGCAGCAGACAACAAAATGAGGCAGAGACCGCGCAAAGGGCTGCTTCCTTCCCCGCAAGCCTGAACCGCCTACTCCTTAGCGGAACTTTCTCTTCGATGCTGCAGCAGCTGCAACAAGTGGCCAGCGCAGTGACAGGAAAGCAGATTCAGCAGCCAGTAGCACAACGGCAGCACTTTGCTGCACTATTGCAGGCGCTGCAGATGGACGCTGCAAGCTTAGATGAACTTTTCGCTGCCCTGATGCTTTATGAGCTGCTTCTGCCCCCACTGCAACAACAGCAGCAGCAGCAGGTGTTTCTGCTTCAGCGGTTGATGCTCCTTGTGGGCAAAGATGGATGGAAGCAACTGCGCCTCTGCCGCTTAGCCCTTCGACTCATCTCCGAAGGTGGGCGCTTTCCCGCAATTCGGTCGCTTCAGTTTCTAAGTAGCTGCTGGTGTGCGTGTGGGTGGCAAGACGAGTCTGAAGCTCCGCATGACCGACTCTCTTGACTGCGTCACTGGCTGCATGCGGCCTAGTGGTGATCCTTCTCATCGCCGCCTTATGTTTTTCTCTCTCTTTCCGTCTCGTGCTCGCATCTTGCTGCCGTCTGCTGCGTGTTCAGGTTGTCTGTATGTTTCTGTGACTTGCATTGCTCCCCGTATGTTTCTGTTCGTCTGCCTGACAATTGTTGTGCAAAACCAATCTCTCGTACGCCACTTTTTCGTTCCTTGCGTACTTAGTGCCAGGGCAGCGCGCTTGCTTAGCCCTTTGCCCTGCGATGCAGGAAGCGTCTGCCCCCGTATTTGCAGTGCCGAAGACGCTTCTGGAGTAAGGCATCCAGCGATGTCTAAATTTTGCTTCTCTTGCATCTCATGCTGCTTCTGTGGCTGCCGCAGCATCGCTTGGGAATATATGCAGGGTACTGCGCACATCGGCCCGGCTTCCCTTTCTGCTACAGGCTGCAGTATACAGGCACCTGGATGCGCTTCGGGCTAGTGCTATCGCCGCCGTGGTTGCTGCAGCACCTTTAGGGGGGCACAGCGTGTCCCTGCAGCGTCTCGCTGCTCTCCTTGGCTGTTCTGTTAGCTCTGCTCTGCAATTGTGCCTTCAGCTTCCGCTTCAACGGCGGCTGTCTCAGCGGGACCAGCAGCCAGGGCAAAAGGGGCAGGTAGCCAACCTACGCTTTTCTCGTCGCGGGGAGATTAACTATGTATTTTGTAATCGCGTGGGCAATGCTTCGCTAGTGACTAGTGATCCACAGCTTCTGGATCTGCTGAAGTTCAGCAAGGTGCCTTATGGCGACGACTGGCTGCGCACGCAGCCTCCTAAAGACACACTACAGGTAGCACCCCACAACCGTACAGAGCTCCGGGAACTGATGCTGCACGGAAATTGCCAACAGTAACGAAGACAAGAACTGCAATCGCGCCAATTGCAGCAACACTGGAAGCCGGCATACCCACGTCCTGGGGAGGCGTGCAGCTATTGGCAAAGAATGATCATAGTTCGTGCAGTTCAACCCAGTGCGAGTACACCACGCCCCATGCAGCAAGCTATTGCTGCAGCAGCGTCCCTGCCATTGCAGCGGAGCTGCACTCAAACCATTGAGGGCTTTTGGCTGGCTTTCAACTACAGAGTGCTGCGGCCCCTTTGGGCTGCCCTTGAATTGCTGTCGAGGGTAGAGCTTCGTTTGGGCTACCGCCGCTGCTGTTGCTGCTGTTGCCGCCCTTTCTGCTGCTTGGACTACTGCAGCTTCCGGTGCTGTGCTTCAAAAGCTCGTCAGTCCAAACATGCTCTCCAGTTATAGGGTCTCGAGCAAGACGTGAAGGTTCCGTCTGAGACTGCGGCATCTGCATGAGCACGAGTCACAGACACGCAGTCCATGCTGCTGCTGCAGTTGCTGCATGCAGTGCTCAGAAGTTTTTCACGCTTCCGCAGCGGCAGCGACTGCTAGAGGCAAACAAACAGACCTGCGACACCGCCAACTGCTTGGGCATGTGGGACTTTTCGAGGTGAAGTGAAGGGTGGCGTACGGCATACATCTGCATTGCCGTTCTCACAGAGAAAAGCCGGAAATGTACAGGGATACAGAAAGGGGCAAGGAGTTGAAAAAACGAAGAACGAAACGGAAACAGCGACAGTAACGGGGTGAACAAGGAGAAAACAGGACTGGCTGGAAAGGGCACCAGAAGAGACGCTGAACCCGGCAGAAGTATGCAAACGGGGGAAAATACGGTGGCAGAATCGAAACACTGAGTCGAAGCCACAAACACAAATGGGAACAACGAGATGGATACCGACCCGGTTAAGGCCAGGCACACTCCGCCAGGAAAAAGTGGCAACGAAGACGCATACATCCATATGTACAAATAACACAACAAAACATGCGAACAAAGAAAGGAGACAGCACTGAAAGGGGGCCTAAACTCATCAAGGTGAATACTCAATTTTTTAGCGCTGATTGTTACCGTGTGCAAGGCGGACGGCAGGGGAGCCTCCAGCCCTTTGGGTATCCGTTCCCACTGGCAGCTAAGAGGGTTGTAGAAGGCCCTAACTAAGGTGTCTCCCCGCGTATCTTGCGCGGTGACCCTGTCGTGAACCCTAAAGCAAGGACAAAGAACTCAATAGGGAGTAGGGCAATTGTTCAAATTTTTACGGGGAGTGACAGCGCGTCTGCGCGAGCCCACAGCCAAAGCTTGATGGGTGCATATACTTAACAGCTGGGGGAACCGAAGTATACTTGTCCAAGGGCAGTGGCTAGGGACACTGGGATTGGGGCTAACGGTTCATGGCGAAGGTTTAGGGTTTGTGCTGGCGATCTCTCTTACCCATAACACTCCTCAGCCTCACGCGCCTTGGGGTACGCCACTGAGAAGTAGGCAATCGTGAGGAAGGCGCATAAGATGACGGGCGCCTGAAAGAGAGAAAATCCCAAATACTGCACTTGGACGCTGTCTCCTGAGAGTTAGCCGTGAAAATCGGCCATAGTTAGATTCGGTTAGGATTTGGGCTCCTTTGCAGACAAACTAACAAACAGAGCCAAGAGAACAAGCAGGCAGCGACAAGCAGAAGACAGGGACGAAGAAAAAGGCCAACAAGAGTAAGGAGGTCACAATAGCTGACAAGAGCAGACGCAAATACAGAAAGGACAGGCCAGTTGATGAAGGGAAACCAGGTCGAAGATCGGACACAGACAGACATGAAAACGGGGACAGAAAACAGGTGGAACACAGAAATTTGACAGGAGAGGAATAGTCTTCTCCGCGTTCTAACACCCAGAACTACCTCTAAGGCATATTAATGCACGACGGAATAGGGCAAGCAACAACAACAAGGTCCTAGCGGTGCTTAACTACAAGATAAGTCTTAACGCACGACTCCTGGGGTATCGTCCACGGGAACGTCATTGCGTTGTTCTGCTGCGTATCTTTGGTATCTTTCCCTCCTAAGCGCTGCAGCAGGACAGAGATACAAGTGAAGAGCAAAAGAAATCAAAACAACAAGCCCAAACCGGCAATGCAATGAAACGAAGGAACAGTCGGTAAGCTGTGTCAAAATGTTACCGAGAAAACGCCACACACAAGCGGATCCAAACATACTTCTAGACACCTCTTGCGGCGACACCAACTAGAGACCTCGCTTCCTAACAACCCAGGCAAGCAACTCACTTCGCTGCTCCTCCGTCTCTTCTTCCCAGACTGCTTCACCCATAGCCCCTACACCTCTGGTGCTGCAGCGCATTTCACGTTGCAGTGCTATCGTACATGAGCAGATGTGCAAAGTAGACAGCAAGTCTTGCCCCGTCCCTCAATGTCGCTATGTGGCGACTACCTCCTCGTAGAAGCACCACTGTGGTAGGCAAATACATTTCTAAAATTTTCATTTATAACATTCAATGCTGCGATAAATGCTGCAATGAATAGGAGGAAAGAGGAGGCCTAGTTTTACCCTTCACATTGCCTGTCGTAATGGCTACGGGTAAACGGCTGGGAGAGAACATCATAAGCCGCTCTTATCTCATTGAAGCGCATTGCTGCCTGAACACAAGCAGCTCAAACCGTAGGCCACTGGGTTTAAGCGGCCAGCACAGGTGGCGAAAAAGTAAACACACAAAACAAAAAAGGGAAGAAGGGAGAGAAAGAAATACGTACGTACGATGCACAGACACACGCACACATATACACAAGAAGAGGTGATCCTTACTTAACAAAGACCCAAACAGACGCTAGAAAGAAATCGAAGCTCAAAGATGGCAGGAAAAAGGGGATGAACGCGATAAATATACACGCACGGACGAAAAGCAACAGGCACATCGAGGAAAGTCAACAATGAGAGAACTACAAGGATTAACCAAAGCTCGGAAGGCAGCAAGGTAAAAAATAAATGCAAGACCAGAAACAGCCATACACACTATAAAACCCAAATAGACACAGGCAGTGACGACGGTGAAGAGAGGCAAACGAGCAGCGCGGCAAGGCTAAACGCGTGGCATTGTTTGATACCCAAAAGAAGAAGACAGTAATTACAAATAGAGGAAACACTGAAACGGCAACAGTGAGTGCTGTTCCATTACTTTACGGGAACAGTTGTTGCGAGCCAACAACAACAGCATCAGCGGCAGCACCAGCAGGAGCGCCAACAGCAATAACAAAAGGCAACAAACGGCACATGGAAAGAAACAAAAGCAGGAGAATCGGCAGGAGCAGCGTCAGCAGATAAGCCGTGGCTATCTAACATTAGGGTCGTCTCTGTTCCTGTCTGGATGTAATTTGAGGGCCAGTGCCACATAGGCCTGAAAGTTAAAAACCACAAAATACGGAAAATGCGTTAAGTAGCAAACCAACGCATACACAAGCACGGAAAGAAACAGCGTATGGAAGTGACACTGAGACACTGTCCTGCACAGCAGCGCGATCTCGTTTGACGAGCTCTCTGTTTTCTTTGTCTATCCGTCTGCCTCTAGTCGCACGCCAATTTATTGAGAGATTCGTGTTTTTCTGCCCTGGTTACTCTTCGTTTATCTGCCTTGCCATTATGCTGCATTCATGTGTATCTGCTTGTCTGCTTCTCTGCGTGGTTGTCTATCAAATTCTTGTCTCTCAGCCTTCGACGCTTTGGTGTCTCTTCTTGCCTGTCGAATTTCCGCCTGAGTTGCATTTGGCTTTACCCCTAGGGTTTCGTAGTGAGACCCAACACCGGTGGTTGTGGTTGCACTGGCGCTGCTGCTGCTGCTACTGCTGTAGGCCCTGGAGACGGAGCAACGCGCACCGACCACAAAGAGCCCACGCACGGAGCATGCCGAAAACCACCACGCGCCTTCCCTCCTACATAGACTACCGGACGTCGTTGAGTCGGAGGTGCTCCCGCCTTCGCTCCCACCGCCGCCGATGCCGTTGCTGTTGCTACTGCGCCTGTGGCTGAGGGAGTGATGGCTGCTGATGCCAGTCCTGCAATTGCTGCTAGAAAGACTCCAGTTATAGCCCCTATCAAAGCTCCTTCTTCCGATCCTGCTGCGGCTATTTTTTTCACAGCCGGCACTGCAGTAGCATTCCACTTGGCGGTGAAAGTCTGAACCTACGTCTTGAATCCCATCATTCCGTGGCTTACGTAGCCTCTGCCTTGCGGCTTCCTTCGCTTTTAAGATCGAAACTGCTGCTGCAATCGTTGCTGAAGTGCATACCACAGCACGGGGGGAACTGCTGGCACCCAACACAAGAATGTTCCGCTCGTTGCATCCTCCAGCAACTGCTGCGGGGAAGGAGGGCCAATTCCGCAGCAGCGGCCGGCAGCCCTCTACAAGCAACATAAGACGGGTGTGACAAATGATGGAGCTGCCTCCTTTTGGCTGTTGGAGCTCCAACCGTCACTAATGCCGCAGCTACTGCCGGTGCCGCAACTTGCGCTGGTGCTGCAACTGTTACAACCGCCGCCGCTCGTGTTGTTGCCGCTGTTGTTGCCGCTGCAACTGTGGCCCCGGCTACTGCTATTTTAGCTGCTCCGGCTGCCGTCGCTGTCGTTGCATTCGTTGCTGCTGACGGGGCAGCAGCTTGTTGCTGCTGCGTCAGTGTCCAGTGACTTTGGGGAAGCCCTGTGCAAAGCGAGCTGCCGCGGCCCAATAAAAATAAAGTAGAGGAGAAAACGGTCAGGTGGGGATCTAAACGGCAATAATGGAGGGCTGCAACCAACTCTGTCTTGGCAAAACCCAGAGAATGCCAGGTGCTCATTCGGGTCTTACTACCTGCCACAGCAACTGCTTGATGTCCTTATCTTCATATCCAATTATTTTACTTTAGCCCTGTCACTAAGCTTGAATTGATTTGCCTCTAGGGATACAGAGAACCGTATGGAGGGAAGCTCCCGTTAGCCTCACGGGGCCCCATGTGGAGGCGAACTGTTCGGACACGTCATACTGCGGTACAAGAATAAGTTATCGGCTTCGCATTCAGTTTTTATTTGACGTTTTCATGATTTTGCTCTAATCAAGTAATACGTAGAGCCCCTGGGGAACGTGTAAGGGACTAAGGTCACTTCAACTGCTCTCGGAGGCCCATTGCCTGTGCATTATGCCCCTCGCTTGTACAATGGATTTCAGCCGCGATTCTCTCATTAGCACAGCTCACCCAGACTTTAAGATTAAGAAACAGCCTCAGTTGCTGTGTTTAGGGACCCGCTCACAGTAAGCAGAGGTTCATTCAGTGTCAAGGGGAAGCTCTCAAATTCTCGTACTATGCTAATTCAGTGTTGAAGACGTTATGCGATTCGCCATAGAGTAATAAAAATCAGAGTACGCTGAGTCCGCCCACGCCGCCCACGCGGACTCAGCGTACTCTGACTTTTATTACTCTATGTTGAAGCGCACAACCTCGTCAATACTGAATGAACCTATGTATACTATGACACGGATTCCAAAAGCGCACGCCCTCAAAACTGAATGAACCCCTGTATACTATGACGCAGTTTCTGAACAAAGCAAATGAGGCTACTTCTAGTTCAGAAGAGCTGCGTAGCAAAAGGCCCACACGGGCAGCACAAACTCTTCTTCAGCAATTCAGGTGTCCCTCTGAGATACATAATGCAGTGTTATCCCCCTTTATTTCCATGTTTCATCTCAGGAGCCGTACTAGCCTCTTTTATTTGTTGATGTTCCGGTGAACCCTGCTTTGGTTTGTTCGTCACTCTGGCCGTTTATCTACCTGCCTGCTCATCTGTTACCTCCGTTCACTTCTCTGCTTATCGTAATATCATCTAGCCTTATTTGCCCCTGGACTCACCAGGCCTTACAGTCCCATTGTGAGTTAGCTATCTCGTTCTACTCTGCCGGTCTGTTTGTGCCTTTCTGCCATGTTGGCCCTGCATTCTGCCCCGTCATCAAACTACAAAACGTCATAGAAGCCAATAATATGGCACAGTAAGAAAAATAAACCGCCCGCAACCAAACGAGACGGCGCATCCAGATCTAGCCCGGCCCTCAAAGGCAGGGGCCCCTCCAGCGCGGTTTTGTGCTGAGGGTCCTTTTACGCCAGTGCTCTTGGGTCTATTGTCTGGTGATGTGAGCCACCACAAGCTGTTCCCGGTAAGTGCTAGCATAGGGAGTAAGGGGTTTTTCGGGAGCGTGCTTTACCAGAGGCACTCTTGCTGCTCAGCACGCGCCGCGCCGTGCGGGTGTTAGCGGCCACAGAAGAGGAAGTTGATTCGTATTTCAAGTTCACTGATAATGCTAAGAAGAGCCTGCATCTGCTCGTTAGTATTTGTGACGGTTGCTGCTGCTGCTGCTGCTCCCAACAGCAAATCCAAACTGTCCAACACGGTAGATTGCTGTAAGGTCTCCAAGCGGCGGAAAGGCACACAAGCCAGGGCTGCGCCTGCACATACAGTAAAAATGCTATGACCTACACTGTGTAGGGCATACCGTCAGACAGCTGCCATGCCAGCAGGCGCTCACAGCACGAATCCTTTGGGCGAAATGTTTTATATTTCAGGCTTGAGAGCTTCGCACTCATCATTTCTTTTAAAGGGTGTTAGCAGAGGATGCATGCTGATTTCTTCGGCGTTAGAGCTTAGGGCCAAGAGTTGGTCTACATATTAGGGCTAGGGGATTGCGGCCGGTCGTACATGTGGCGGAGCAGGACAGGACAAGAGGCAGGTTTGCCTCGCCTACGACGCAAGGACTCTCGGAATGTCTGTCGAGTGCAATAACTCTCAAATCAGCGAAAACAGCCGAAGACGCTACATCATTCGGCAGCCCAAATTTACCGACAAAGTGACCAGGCCGACACGTAAAAGGCCGCAGCCTGTAGGTGCTGGGGTTGCAGCCTTGCAACGGCACAGGCACACCCCTGCGACAAAGGCAGAGGCGCAGCCAGACACAAACGGATGGAAAAAGAGCCCACGCACACGTGAAAAGACATCAGACGCGGCGCAGAAAGAAAACGGGCGCCAGTGGGGGCAAATGCTCAAGGCAGCTACAACCAGCATGAGTCAGACACACAAAGGGCTGAAAGAGAAAAAGACAAAGATCATCAGTAGCACATTTTCGAGATATAAGAAGAGAATAACTGCAACTGACAGATTCTGCGATCCTTATGAGGCAGCCTAGAAGAGGAAAAATGCACACAACCTCAGTCATGTCAGTGCAACGTACTGTCCGGGGGTAAAACAGGGGCCGCCGCAGTCACTTCGCTGCACTGCTGCTTGTGGATCAGCAGCAGAATTGCTCTTATTGAGCTCGTAGAAGGTGGGAGATGCTGTGGGCGCGGGTGTGTAGATTCCGCCCACGGCGCGGCTGTTGCACTGACCTGTGAGATTGAAGCAGCCCGTTGGAGCTATAGCTGGATTCCTGTAATTATGCAGGTTTAAGGCCAACGGGGTAATGCTTCCGTTGCATGCACGGCCGAAGGCAGACTCGACGGGCGACAGAGAAACCGACAAACGTGCCAAAAACGCGGAAGGAAAGAGGCCTACCACACCGTTAAAGGCGCGTAGGGAGGGGGACGCCACCGCGATGCAGCCTGAGGAAAAAAATGAATTCACATTCAAATATATTCACTTTGAGAAGCAGCGACACAACTCTAGTTTGGAAGGGCTGCTGCTGCCGCCCCTACAGCTGCAGCTGCCTCATTCTCTAATGCACGCATACCAACACAGGTACGAAAACTGAAGGACAATAGTGCAGCGTCTCTTGGGGATCAATCAGTTAGTGTAAATTCGAAAGTGCCAGCCTTTTTGCTTGTCTGAGGCTCACCTAGCTCTCTAAACTTTTGCTCGTCGTAGTGAAGCGGCAGTTGAGTACGGAGTTGCTTCACTTTGGCTGAGGCAAAAAGAGCAAATTCAGACAACAGCTACTCTGTACCTGCTTCATTGAAACAACGCCACAGACAAATGACAAGCATACAGTGATGTAGAGGCTGACACAGATAAATGGAAAGGGAAAGATTGCCATGGCAGAAGGCACGGAAGAAAGTCCAGAAGAGAAGCCAAGTAAATTGAAGCTTGTGAGCAGGCACTGCTGTTTGATTCTGCAGCTTCATTCCCCTCCAAACGCCATCCTCATTTGAGTTGCTATGACGGCCACAAACGGTCGCGTTTGGACCACATTAAGCACGTTCAAGTGGAGCAAAATTATATGTTGCTTACCTTCTAGGCTAGACAGGAGGGTTTCGATTGCTGTCTTTAGCCTTTGCTGTGAATGTGAAGCGGGCTTATCAGCTTCTTCTACCTTGACAGGAAAACGCCTGCCTAATGTGTTCTCCTCCTGAGCTAAGGGGACCTCCAGCTCTAATGCCACTGCGCTTGTGATATCACTGACACAGGGAGGGGCGGAGCAGCCTGCTGTTGGTGCTGTAGGCTGCGTGTTTGATTTGTTTGATGCAGCAGCAGCTGTCACAGCATGAACATCTGGGAAAGCGCCTGTAAACTCGGACAATGAGGTTTGAGAAGCACTTGAAAAAAGCGGCCGAGGGAAAAGAAGGAACACTGAAGCCAAACGTGACAAAGAAGGAAGCAATTCCATTTCTGCAGTACTTGAAATTTTGCAGTGGTGTTGGGACACGGTAGGGACAAAGGGGGAAAACAATAAAAATAAGCGACAAGCAGCATAAGTAAGAAGTGTTCCAAGTGACGCCAGTGTCCCTGCTGCTAAAATTGCCGTGAGCTTTTCCACCACCCCAGGTGACCCTGGTGTCAATTGTGGGGCGCTGCTGCCCGAGGGAATGTTGTGCGCCAGGTGAGCCAGCAACCAGAACCCCCAGATATGTTTCTACAGTGGAGGAAAATGTTTTACGTTAAAACTTGATGGCTTAGAAAATTTATTGAGGTGCCCAATCACTAAGATGGTCGAAGGGCAGGACACCCTGCATCGTACCAGTCCGGTCCAGGGATGGCAGAAAACGAAACTCTACGAAAAAAACCTCTGTTGATTATTCGGCCTAAAGATTTCGCATACTGTCCCATTTGGATGGCATTTCAATTACTTTATACTCAACGAATTTTCCTTTTGAAGAATTGTGGCTGCTTACAGAGGCATTATTCGACGGCACGTGGCACCACGCTTTGCTTTTGCTTTCTTTTCTATTGAGTGTTTGCGCTGGACGAAATGAGACCTTCTGATCTTGCTCATGAAGTGTAACTTCTGGATTTCTGAACTCCTGCCGTGCATTCCGGTCTTACGCACAGGGAACTTGGATGTACTCGCTGACTTTCTGTAGCCCCTGGAAATCTGCGAATTGTGTTCCTCGTAATTCCTAGTAATCTACAGATAATGTGTCACAGCATCGTTCTTGGCAGCGTTTGCGCTGACATAAGTAGTAAATTTCAGGTACAAGCACGTGGTAAATGCTGGAGTACTGGCATCGGCGTTTCACGAGAGTGGTCCCACCGACCATTGAGAAGAGCAAGCTTTAAATCTGTTGTGCTTTTCTACCAGTACGTTTAGACTTGCCAGGATTCGGTTTTATGATTACACTCCCAAAGTTGTGCTATGAAGTTCACAATTCCGCACTTGTGTAGTATACTTGTTAGCTATTTTATCAGCGACACACCCTTTCATGACTGTGAACCCCTGTGGAAACGCAAGAGCACAGAGCCAAGCTGACGCCGGGGACCATGCACCTGCTTGGCAGCCTGCGCTGCTGCTATGCAGCAACGGCAGAATGTGTCCAACGGAGTGTTTCTGCCAGCATGAGATGCAGGAGACGTTGTCTAGTTTCAAAACCTCATAGCTGGTGTTTGGTGTGGTGCAGGTGAGGTGGAGTAAGCCGTCTCTCATCTGGAGTTCTCTCAGGGGAGGGATTCCCTACCATGCTTTCAGAAAACGGGCTTGCACCCACGCTGTGTGCGGAAACAAACGTAACCTCAGGCAGTGAACTACGGAGCCGAAATTCTAAACCATAGACCAAAACTTATAAAGCGTAATCAAGTAGAATGACAAAATAAACATTGCAAAACGAAAAAGTTCCCGCTCAAGCACAATGAGACTCTCCGGTTCATCTCATTCCACTTGGGCTTCCTGCCTCTAGATTGCTGGAACAGCGAAAACTCCAATGATTCGTTCCTGCAAGGGTTTACTAGCCTTGAAT
This sequence comes from Eimeria necatrix, assembly GCF_000499385.1. NCBI lineage: Eukaryota > Apicomplexa > Conoidasida > Eucoccidiorida > Eimeriidae > Eimeria > Eimeria necatrix. Next base: position 115,370 of record NW_013652802.1, read on the forward strand.
TATTCTTTTTAGGCTCTGATTCCCTTGCTGGAGGTGTCATAGAAGTCTAGGGTGCCTCAAAAAATGCTGAGGGACAGCAGCATCGCGCAACACAGCGGTCGAGGCATTCTGAGCCTACGTGTCTGCTGCGGGCCACGCAAAAGTCAGTTAAATTCAGTGCGGGCGCTACGAAGCCGCCCGCCGGCCCCGTCAAAGCCGGTGCCTCCACACCAAAGAGCGTGCATCACTGACGTCATAGTACGTGCGCGGCTCGGGCTCCCAGGGCCTCCTTCGCCTCCTACGCGGGGGTGGGGTCGGGCCAGGAGGCTGTGGTACAGGGGTAGGGTCGGTGGGGGGCCTTGGGTTTGGCTGCGGAGTAGGGGTGGGAGGCTTGGGGATGGGCGCCGGTTCCGCCGGGGGTGCCGGCGCTGGGGGAGGAGGGATGGGTCGGCGTCTCCTGCGGGGTGGCATCCCAGGGGGCCTTACGGGGTCTGGCATGGTGGGAGGTCCTGGAATTGCTTTATGAGTGGTGGTAGTCACACTGGTGGTGGTGGTAATAACAGGAGTGGTCGTAGTGGTAATAGTTGGAAACGTGGTCGTGGTTGTAGTAGTGGTTGTTGTGGTAGTTGTGGTCGTGGTGGCTGTGGTGGTGGTAGTTGTGGTGGTGGTCGTAGTGGAAGTTGTGGGCGTGGGGGTGGGTCGTGGAGTAGTTGTTGTGGTACCGGGACTTGTGGTGGCTGCGCACGTAGTAGTAGTGGTTCGAGGGGGGGGTGGGAGTGGTACTGGCGGCTTAGGAAGAGGAGAACCCGTGGCTAAAGCTTCAAGAAACTTAATTCTTGACTCTAGCTCTACTGCCACCTTCAGTGCTCCCATCATCTCTTGCACTGTGGGGCTGTTTGGCAGGGCCGTCGTTATCTCTAGGACTAGTTCTTGTAGCGTGGGCACCACGAGCTGAGGATCAGTCCCGAGGACCTGCAGCGGTGAACAGGCGAGCCTGCGGCCTGTAGAAGAAGAAAAGCACAGCTATGAGTAAACTCAGGAGTGGAACAAACGTGCTGAAGACCTACATAGGGGACCTGCGCATGTGCTGCACTTGAAAACGTAATTGAGAACTCTAAGAAAGGCAATGGAAGGTAATGTCACAGCTGTGCAGCTTGCGTAATCACTTGGGGCAGCTTTTGTAAATGCCATCGATGCAGGGGAATGTGCTTTGGCATCTGTTACTGTCTGCTACTGACCACTGGCGTGACAGCTTATCACAACCGGAAGTGAATGTTCGCCAATACTACAGGGATTGTCTGCCGTCTCGTCCGAGGCCACCTGGCGCAGGTCTACCAATAAGGGAGAGGGTGAGACATCTGTTCCGGGGCCAAATTTTCCGGTAAGGTCCCCAGCATGGCAGGAGAAGGGGAGAGCATTGTACTGGGTGCTATTGCATGAATACGCCGCCCCTTGTTTTCTTTTCCCCGTTTCCTTGCTGCGTCAACAACCAAGAAAGCAGTTTGCCACAAGCTTCACATGCCACTGGAGTCCTTATATATAAGGCAGAGCAGAAGTAGACAAATTACGTTTTGGGAATTTGAAAGTTTACTCGAAGGGGGGAATGGATAGAGCTTCGCAAAGCTCCGCGCCGTCGGGGCCGCAGGCCAGACCGGGGTCATGCCTGCCTCCGACCTTCTCTTTGCTGCATTGGCCATGATTGTTAAAAGAACCTTCGTGTGACAAACTTGGGTTGCTCTTTTCGTGCACCGACAGACCGACTGGGGTGACGCAAGGAGTCTGGAAGACTTGCTGAAAGAGGGGGGAGAGGTGGGGCACAGACAAAGTCAGACGGGCCAGAAAAGAAGACGGAAAAAGCGCCACAATTCCTTTCATTCCTTCCAGATTAAATTTGGCATACGCTATGCAGCCTGAAGTCGAACCAACGCAGGCGCGCATAGCTCCATAAAGAGGCAGAGGTAAGCTTCTATTGTTTGCATTATTAGCCCTGCGGGCACTTGCCGTCCCTTCCGGCTAGGTTGAGAAGAAAGTCACCTTGTTTCTTGAACTCTTCATAATCAATATTAAGCTTTTCGTCCTGGAGCTTTAGAAGTCTCCCTAGGCGAAACAGCATAGGCAAAGGCAATTAATACAATTCGTGACCATGATTTGCAACCATGTAGACATCACTACGCAGAATACCCTGAAAGTCAATGCAGTTCCCCAAACTCTTGGAGGTAAGAGAACAATTTTTTGGTTTTCACCTGCCAGTCCGTTGAGACAACCTCTAAGGAAGCGCACAATGGGGTCCACCCCGTTGTTGGCTTGCATATGAAACTCTCCGCGGGCACTGGGGTTCATAGTACTAATGAATTCCATGAGTCTCCTGACGTTGGCCGCAGATGTTAAATGGTCTTCCTTTTCGTCTGTCAACGACTCCTCGGGGCTGAGAGAAATCTCTAACTTGTCCATCTGTGATTGTGGCAGTAGGCTCGAAAACGCCACTGCTGCTCCATTATCAGAGCCAATAAGTAGCTCATGAAAACTATCTTGATCACTCGAAAAACAGGAAGAGAGGCAAAAGAGAGAAAAATGCAGCAACACGGCCAAAATCATTGCAGTACCACAGCCTCGCAGTGTAGAGCACTGCCGACAGCGCTCATTGCCCGGAAGCGTCATGCTTGGGGAGAATAAATCAACAACCAAGAAGAATACACTGCCAGCTCATTAGTCTAAAAGGAGCAGTCTGGAGTCAAAAGGAAAATTCAAAGAACTCATGAACTGTCAGAACCGAGCGGGGTTGACAGCACTTGTCAGGTCTTGCGAATGTGAGAGACAAAGTGACCCGGCTGGCATGCTGCCTCTGTCAACAATTTCCTCCTCGTTACCTGACTACCTCGGTTAGAAAAATGAATAAAACCAGTATGTGCTGACTGCTGGGGCCCAGACGTAAATCAGAACTGGCGCACGCACTGCGCCGGCATGTGGGTGACAGGCGCCTGACCACTGGCGCCGCCCTAGTGCTCGGTGCACTCTGTGCTTGAAATCTCAGCCGAAAATTAGATTACCTGTATATTTTCATATTTGGTCCATGCATAATGGGTAATTTCAGTGTCCGCCTGCCTCAAACACTACTGACTTGCTCACTATTAGGAAGACCCCTCAGAGTACAGCTCCATACAGCTGGTTCCTAGGACTAGAGCCCAGAGGTTGGAGACAACAACACAAAAGCTATGCAGGAGTAGCTAAAATATCTGATAGCATGCAGGCTTTCAAAATTTCCCCCCAACTCTCAAATTGTGGCCCGCTGCGACCTCTTTGCAGCCTGTAATGGCTGACGAACCAGCGACACAAGAAGAATGTGTGCCCGTTTGCAGCAACAAATTCGTGCCGTACTGAGCCAATACAAGCTCCAATTTTTGTCACAAAAGCCAAGCTTATTCATACGAAGCTGATCAATCGAACAAGTGTCCTTGCGGAAGAAGAGAAGCGACGACACAGAAGTGGACTGGATGCCCGCAAAAGGTGCTAGTTTCGTCTTATTACAATTAGGCAGAAATGAATATTTCCGATGTTTTGCTATTTTCAAGCTCTCCTGGTGGTGAAGTTAGCCAAAGCTGACAAGGGACGAGCGACATCTTAACGATTAATCTGCATTTATTCTGACATCTGTAGGAGTTCCGACAAGTTACACTAAGCATTACTTTGGCCCAGCAAATTTAACACAGACAGAGACAGGCCAAAACAACCAAATTGGCACTTGAGAAAAAGCTCTTTCGCGGTGGCTGTATATCTTCCAAGGCTGCAGTGGTAGCACGCTGTGATTCGACTATGTATATATGCACGCTAATGCCAAGTGAGCCACGCTCTGGCGTTTGCTATATAAGAACAAAAAAAGGCCTGCATTTTCTTCGTCTTTTGATACGGGAGATTCTGGTGGGACATTATTCAGACGTTTTCAGTCAAAATTTTGCCTCAGCGTTGGCTCTTTGGTGCTCCCTTGCCGTGTACGGACTGTTGGCATGTTCTGGTGAGTAGTCTGCCTAGCAAGAATAAACTTGGCTTGTTTTGCCGCTTTGGACAAATATAGTGCACTTTTACCTCTGTAAGTGAATAGTCTACCTAACGGAAAGGCCCTTGTCCTAATCTCGAGCAACTAGCATGTAATTGCGCCAGGTGTGTTGCTCTATTTGGAGCGCAGAACGACCAGAAGTTGTTAGCTCTAATGTGTAAACTTTATTCTGAGTAGTTGACACAGAGTTCACAAGGCGAGTTGTTTTTTTTGACTGGGAAAAATAGTTTCTTGCTCTGCTCTTAAACCCATCACATGATATGCAGAGTGCAGAGCATTCTAGATGTGCTACCGGTAGAACATAGTCCCCTTATCACATCCAAAACTATGAAATTGCGAAGATATAGGCAATTTTCGTTAGGATTCACGGGGTGAGTCAGCGAGGTATAACTTGCGAGCAGCTCTTGTTCGAAGTTTTTTGCTACACGTACGCATGTCGTCACCATCACTTTGGCTCTTGGGCGGCACGGAGGCTACCATTTGTTTTTGTGTTTTTTTGCATAAAAATTATTATTAGAAAATTATGCAGGGTGGCAGTAATTTACCTTGACGAACCAGCCCACACTGACTTTGCACAACCCCCGCTCGGCTGGCTCTCCACAGGCCAGTGGGCAAAATTGCTATCACCGGGGCTTTACGTTGGCACACAACTTCATCAATGTCCGAAGTTTATTATTTGCTTATCTTGTCTCCTTTTTCAATAGTTTTTGGTCAGAAGCCTTGAACCGCTGATTACCTGCATCAACGCAGTAGCCTGCAGTGGTAGAAAGAGTGACCACTGGTGCACTTGTTGACAGCATGGCAGCCTATGGAGGAATTCGCTTTTTGTTAGCTCGCAGTCTCATATTACTTATCTTTTGTACACTCGCCACGGCAAATGAATTCCGCAGGCTCGGCGCGGCCGGTTCCGTTGACGCCAATGAAGCACAACCTCCTACCGAAATGAAACCCCACATCCCAGAAACGTCCTCAGATGCCGCCCTGTACTCCATAATAGCTGCTTCTGAGGATGAAGAACAATATGATACACAACAGAACTACCCTCCAGGCTGTTTCATCAACGGTCAAAACCGCTGCCGAGATGCGCCTATAACTGGCGTGCGGGATTACTTACGGTCCTTGGCCGGTAAATTTTCGAATTAATTATCCTTATTTTTTGTGCTTCCAGATAAGTACATTGCATTTTCTATCTGTGGCGTTCAAGCGTTTACATTAGTTTCACCGCTGCATCTGGCCCCTCCGCTCCCAGTTTCATTTTTTTCGCGTCGGTTGCTGTTTGCTTGTCATTTCAGTGAGGCTCTCAGCTGTTAGCAGCGTTGGGATTGATTACAATGACCGCCAATTAGTGGACGCACTCGATAGATTGGGTAGGCTGGGAGCTGCGTCGGGCTTAGTTCGTGCAGACCTGGTAAACTTAGAGCAAACCCAGCAAACCCAGCAACACTAATTCCATCGGATTCACCATTTACAACTTCTTACAATATGAGGGCAACTTGTGTCACTCCGTTGTTTGCAGGGTGTATGAATGTGGCAGTGATAGATCTGGACGAGGTGCAAGTCACTGTGGGTTTGGTACGCCAAATGATGCTGTCCCGCGTGCGCATAGACAAGCAGCAGCTTCAAGATTTCAGCAGCAAGTGCAACAATCAGCTGCTGCCGCTGTCATTCCATCAGCATGAACGCGCAGTAGACTTGATGAGTAGAGGCCACCTCAACATCGATAAGTCATGCGAGGCAGAGAGGACTGGAGGCCATCACGACCCAGGCTTCGCTTGCGGGCCCACAGGGGCCTCCGCCTGCAAGAATTTGAACATCCCCGGTTCTTCGTGAGAACTCCCTTTCGCCTTTACTCATTTGTGGAATTTTTATTTTTCTTTGCTTAAAGGAAGCGAGTAAAACTCGATGGCACATTGCGTCGACGCCTGTGCTTTTCCTGCAGAGCCCTAGAGGGTACTTCCCACTTTACGGGGCAGTACAACTGCAACCCTTCAATCTACGCCCACAGGCCCTTCGCTTGCCACGCTGGTGACCTTAGTGGCAAGTTGGGGAGTGGGACAAATGTGTCCACTGACTCCAACAGGCCGGACCTTCGCCTTATTGCCTTTGACAGCCACGCTGACAATTCTTGTGTCGCCTCCGAAAAAAAGCAGTCCCTAGTTCTTCATTGCCAGTCAACAAGTGAGAGCCGGACGTAAAATATAACCACCCCCGGAGAGCAGCACAAGCTGCAGCAGCCGGCACGCTTTGTTGTGCTTCTTTTGACTTCTGCAGAGTGTGTTCGTAGCAGCTGGCTGCTAACCCCGTAATAACCTGCGGAGCCACCACATCAGCTACCACATCAGCTAAACCCACCAGTTTGAAGGTAGTTGTTTTGTTTTCCTCATGTCACTTTCCGCCGTTTGCTTGCGCAGACTATAGAATAGCCTGTGCGCCGTTCCAGCGAGTGGAAACAGCGGGGAGACGCATGGTGACTTTGTTACGGGAGGTGATAAAAGCCGCCGTGTTGGCGATCCCCCATTCTACTGAGCATAGGTCCGTGTTCGCGTCGCTGGTGCTTCTTAACGAGCTGGAGAAGAGAATTGCCATACTAGAAAAGGCAGCGAACATCAGAAGGCCCCATCAAGGGGGCAACCCCTTCCCGCCCGCAGATACAGACGCAAGTGAACATCTCGCGCGAATGGTCGACTAGCTCTTGTCAAATTGATGTACTCGCAGCTCCATGTACGCTTGCGAGCTAACGCACTCATTGGCTCTGGCTAGGAATTTATTTGTGAAGCCGTCATTGGCCTGCAAATTATCCTTGAAAGACAAAATGATGAACCCGCTTTTGGTACAACCGCAAATAATAGTGGGGTCAGCTCCCTCCTATAGTACAAATTATGCTTACATCTCCCTTTTCCGCATTTGCTGCCTGTTGCTGCTGCTTTGTTGCTAGTATTGTCACAAGGAACTTGGGGAGTATTCGTGACATTTGATGCCAGCTGAGTGCATGGCATGGTTAATTGATTAAGGCATACAAACGCGTTTTGCGGAGTCCGCGTACAATCACGAACAGGCTGATGCGCATACGTGCGAAGTTCTGTTGGTAGACCTAAGGGTCGAGATACCAATATATGCAGCGAGGGGAGAATGGGCTAACCCAAGGCTGGCTCATGAGCGTCCTCCTTGCGACAAAACAACACCTTTGCTCCTCCGCTTCGATTTCAACTGGCCTGTAGCGTGGGTGGTGAGCTGAGTGTAGGTTCGCAGCACGTGCTGCAATGGCTGCCACACATTCCACCAGTCGTTAGTTCTTGGCAGGCTTTCGGCCAGCTGACCATTTGCACTCAGGTCATACGACGCCCCTTCACCTCGCTAGCCATTTGTTGTGAACAGTGGCGGAGGCTGGGCTTTTCGGCTCTGGTGCGGAGAGCCCTTCGCACGGAGCATGCCTTGCAAGTGGCGGTGGACGTTGATTTCCTGTTCGCGTTTGTACGCCATGCTTCAGCTGCCCGTGCTTATAGGTATGTTGAGCCCACGTACACATGCCTGCGCATGCGCCTCCTTCATCGCCGCGTGCTCTCATGCCAAACAGAGGCGATAGTGCCTCACCTCAGCTATGCCCCACCACCCATCCACAGAAGACGTTCTAACGCCTGTACGCCTAACTAGATTTCTGTCATTACCATTAGCGGTGGCATTGCCAGTGGCGTGTTCACCAAAACCAGCTGACGTGCTCCCGTCAAAACTGTCGTCTACTTGTTCGCAGCATTCTTATCTGTTCGCTGCCAATACAGCACTGCTACACCAAATCCTAACGAGGGCTAAGAAAGCACCCCACTTGTAGCTGCAGTTCAACAAAAAAAAAGCCACAGTTGGGGTAGGGCGGCCAAAGTTTGGGAGAAGAGCGTAAGACCTTTCCCGTGGCTGTGCGTTTGCACTGACAAGAAACTGCAACACGCCACTTCTGCTACTAAAGCTGCTGTACAACACTGGTACAGCAGGTATTTCGCACGCTAGCAAGGTACCTGGCTCGCTGGCCGCCTAACCAGTGATCACGCTGGCCAGCTATCTACGTAGCTAGCTAGCTGGCCCCACGTTTGCATTGACATCCGTGGATGCCGTATTGAGAAGACATTCTCTGTAGCGCTTGATATGTTCTGCAGCGCCTTCTTGCAAATACGATGCCTCTCTAAGCTGCAACAAACGGCAAGAGTCAACCACCTGAAGCGGGGCAGGGGGCCCGCGAGACACCATTAGTCCATCCAGCCTGTGACAAGCCAACGGCCGAAGAGGAGCACCATAAAAAAAACCGTACCAAACCAACGAAGGCATAGCAGCAGGAAGTCTTCAGCCAACACACAGAATGGCACAGAATGAGAGCCAGACAGCTGCCACGACTAACTAAAGCTGACTAGATACTAAAGCGCAACAAGCTGCAGCTGAAGAAAAGCCGCAGCCGCAGGCAAGCAGTGATTAACTCTGCACTCCACGGAACAAAGTTGAAGAAAGCATGACAGCAAAAGCGGCCAACGAAACGGCACCCATTGGGGACTTTTGGTCCAGGGCAAGACAATGACACAACAAACCACGAAGACAACAGGAACACACACAAACATGAACTATTGATGACAGGAAAATGAAGAAAGGCACAGGAAGAAGAACTGCTACATATGAGCCGAAACAAAGAAGCAAAGGCATACGGCAGCAAAACATGGCGGGATAAATAAACGCAAGAGTTTCCGAACGGCAAAACAAGGACACCATAACGGCAAGGCAAGGACACATAAGTGCAGATGAGAGCAAATAAGGAGAAACCAAGAACGACGGAAAAACTCACTCATAAGCCGGCAGATGCACAGACAGACAGCAAAGAACAAAAGCCTAAGCTACAAACTGAACGATCAGCAATAATCAAATGAAACACACTTTGGAGTAAGCAAAGCAACGACAAATTAAATAGAGTCAGCAACAAATCCAAGTAATAAACTTTGAAGTGAATTATGCAGGCGGGAAGGGACCCAACGCACTTGTTGTCGTAGAACAAGTGTAAATGCTGCAGAGCGGAGTTTAGCCTCGCCAAATACCTTCATGCCAAACAAAACAAAGAGACGAAAAGAGAGAGGAAGCTCTTTAGGATGGTGCTGCAGCAGTCTCATTGAAAACATGCCTCTCATCACAGCAATCAACCGCATGGCACGCAGCATTTGGGAGAACGCAGCAAAAACCACAACAGCAAGAATAGCAGCAGCAACAACAGCAATAACAACAGCCGTAGAACTGGCAACCACCACAGTAGTAGCAACATTAGCAGAAACAGTCACTGAAGTAAGGGCAACAGCAGCGTGCGTACAACTTATCTGCCCGCAAATCGCGCGAGAAGCGCGGGGAGTGCAAACAGAGGAAAAGCAACAGGAGAGACACAGCGACGTTCAAATGAGGGTACACCTGGTCCAACAACAAGGGCTGCGTGCAAAATCACCTCAACTCACAACGTAAGCGATAAAACCTATGCCTTAGCCTTAAATGTAACTCCCCAACTATCAACACTACGTGGTACGCCTTACTCGTTGCAAGCTGCTCGCTAGTAAACTTGTGGCCGCAAAGGCGAGCAGCAAGAAAACGATCCCTGCAACTCGTCGGCAGCAACAGCAGCAGTAGTAGCCACATCTCTGGATCAGTCCGTGCAGACTGATCTAATGTCTAAGGCAAACTGTGTAGCTGGCTAGCGACGCAGTAACCCCCGAAAGCCAGCTCTTACTGGTGTGGAGGCATGCAACCCCTCTTAGTTCTCTAAGAGACTGGCGTATGCTCATCTCAAAACGATCCAAATCTGTAGAGGAAATAGCAACAAACCACAGCTACCTGCAACAGCTAGCGGCCCAACCACTAACGCCGGGGCGATTAGGCATGCTACAGTTAGACAAGGTGTGAAACGCCACACTGCAGAGCAAAGAGAGACAAACAAGGTAGACTTAAGCTGCGATCGGCTCACTGCGCTGTTGCACTGAGGGCAAATGCAGTGCCTGCAGAGGCAGGAACTTCTCGTGCTTCGTGTTCTCCATTGTTGGCGGGCAGCAGGAAAAGCACCAAACGCAGAAGCACAAGTAGTCGCCAGTGTCCCCTTGGAGGTCTTAGTCAGATTGGGAAAAGATGGGCCGATAACCCAGTAGGAGCAGAGGCAGTAGCAGATGTGGCGCAGCGGAAACTTTCGGCGGCGCCTTTTCAAAGGCAAGTGGCGATGCAGACAGTGCGTTTCCAAGTAGAAAGTGACGCAAGGATTGCAGGCAATGGAATAATATGGCTGTTCGTGTTCCTGCCGTGGCCGTTGCTCTTCCTTGTGTGATTATTATTGCTGCTGACTCCGCTGACGGCGCTCATGAAGCCTGGCAGCTGCCACAGCCGCTGAGCCTCGGACAGCTTCTGCACGCCAGGTCGCACGATAGAGGACTGACATGCGCCACTAACTCCCCTACGCTTGGTAGTGTTTCTGTTCGACAGAGCGGAGGAATTCGGATAGACATGGGAAGGAGTGCGGTGCTGGTGGAAACGGTACTGCTGCCGCTGCAGTCCGGAGGAAACACGGGGGGAACAGCCAGAAAGTGAGCTTCCAAGGCTTCTGCATTTACTGAGGACTACTAAGCAGCTACTTTTGGCTTCTCTGTCTGCTGCTGCTGCTGCTCCTATGAAGAAGATCTGCGACTGCCGCCAAAGCAGTGTGTCTGGGCCTCTAGGAGAAGCTGCAGCTTTCGTGCCGCAGCTGAAAATTTTGTAGCTGCAAGTTCAAATACTCGCCGCCATTCAGTGTTATCAGTGTATCGACTGCTGCTGCTGCTGCTGTTGATGCTGCTCCTCCTACTGCGGCGCCTTGCTACCTGCTGTTGTTGCTCGTGACAGTGATGTGCTGGATAAAAGCACAAAAACCTTCTTTCAGACCCATTAGAACACAGGTTTCCACTTTGGGGCTCTTGGTTATGAGATTCCCTTGTGCAGCACCAGCAGCAGCAAGCGCTGCTGCTGGTGCTGCTACTGCGAGACTCAGAGGGCTGGGGGCCCCTGGGGCCCCCTAAAATCGCAGGAGCATACGTTGGTGCTTCTTTTTGTGGCACTTCCTAAACCTGCTGATTCGTGAAGTATTTATTCTACTGTTTTTCTGTGTTCAATTTTGAACGCACTCATTGCCCGCGTTGCTTTGCTTCAGGGCTCTGCTGCCACTGCAGCTGCTGCTGTTGCTGCTCCTGGTCTCCTGCTGCCGCTGCCGCTGCTACTGCTGTTGCTGCTCGTGCAGCGGCTTCCCAATGTAAGGCAGCAGCATCGATATCTGCATCTGGCTGTGCCGGTGCGTACTTGACTCCGCGAGCGCATATCACTCCGCGCCGGACTAGCAACAACGGTGGCAGCAGCGGAGACAGCAGTAGTCGAAGCAAGAGTCATACTCTTCGGGTTTGCAATGGGCTCAGTCCAGCATGGAGAAGAGGCTCTCCTGGGCCCTTTGCCGGCCCAGGGCCTCGACGGACCCCGTGAAGGTGCCAGGGTTGATCTTGCCCGTGAGCGTGGGCGAGTCATTTTTATTAAATTTGGATTCATGGCCCTGCTGTTTGTCTGCGCTCTCTGGGCCATGGCCATACTCTATCTCAGTCTTCCCGGTGAGGCACAGGGCGGCTAGTGCTATTTCTGGTTTCAGTGCTGCTGTTACCGAGGCTGTAGCAAATCCTGCTCGCGCTGCGTCTTCTAAGAAAACGTCATTACTCTGCCTTTCCACTTGCTACTATTTTGGCTGCCCCTTTAGATACTAATTCCTTAGACACTTTTTCCAGGTTATATGTGAACACTTTGTGCTTGCTGAGAAGTAGTGGCTGGCTGCTCAGTGCTTCCTGTTTCCTAGGCTGAGCCCTCTCTCTTCAGTTATCATCGATTTTTGGCCTCCCTTTGCTGCGGCTGCAGCAGCATCAACGCATCTGATGTCTCTGCTGCGTGTGCGGGAGCTTTTACGTCGCAGCCTTAGCTGCCTGTGCTCTCAAGGCTACGGCTGCTGTTTATATTGCTGCTGCTGCTGTTGTTGCTGCATGCACAGGACTAACTGAAGAAGCGCGGGCTGAGCTGGAGTCTGTAATCCCGACTTCATTCTCGGATTTAGGTTGTCTGCGAGACATTAAAACACTGAGAAAGCTCTGTGCTGCAATTGGCGTGTACAGGCAGCAGCACCCTGTCGCTCTGGCGTTGTTGCTCTCCTACGTTTATCTTCTTTACCAGGCATTCCCCCTCTTTATGTTCCCCTTTTCTGGTACGACAAGGCCACATACACAAGCCCTGATTGCTAAAAGTTTGAACATAAGCACGTGTTCGCTGGAAAGGCGCGACGCAACTGTTCAGTGTGTTGGTTCCTGTGCCGAAGAACTGCTGTCGAAGTATTGTTTTTTTGTAGTGTTATGGGTTTGGAATTCCAATTTTGGTGGCTGTGGATTTCATTTTGTTGCTTTAATGACAATACAGAGCCGCAGCGCGCCCTTCTCGACTTCTGAAACCATTGCTGGTGGTTTCTGTGTTGCTGCTGCCCCTGCTGTGGCTATTGCCACTACTGCGACTACTGCCACTGCTGTGCGCGTTGCTGCTGATGTTGTTGCTGCAGGCCTTGCGATGGCTGTCACTCTGCTTTTGGGCGCGCTGTACAGTCCACTAGTGGCCTTTAGTTTGGCTTCTGCGCTGTCCGCTATAGGGCCGAGCCTGTCATACTTCCTCTTTAAGGCTGCAGGGAAACCCCTCGTGGTGTGTGTGGATGCGTTTGTCGTTGCTGTCGCCGCTTATTATGCTTTTGCAGAATCGCAGCGCTGACGTATATGTTTTAACGCGGAACTCTTTTATTTTTCAGTGCTTCTCTTGCTAAGTGTCTTGTTTCTTGTTGTGTCTGTGTTTGCTCCCGTCCTTAAACCAGTGACGAAGCAAATCAGACTGTACGTTACTCTTACTGATACCGCTGGTGCAGGTGCGGCTCTTCCCGAACCAGCTGCACCGCATGCGTCAACTGATACATCCCGGGGAAAGCAGCAGTGCCTGTGGCAGTGGCTGCAGCGACGTGACCAGCAGCAGCAGCAACGCTTCCAACGACAAGAGCAGCAGCGCCGCGGTACAGTTGAAGCAGAAGACACAGACAAGTGCAGAGCTACAAGGACAGCATCAGCAGCAACGGGAACAGCGGCAGCAGCATCTCCAACCGCGGCAACACCGACCGCGGGGTGCGTGGGATACGGAGCTGGATCTGATGCTGACTGTTCTATTCCTCAGAGTATCTCCGTTCCCCAATCTCGTCATCAATGCTGCTTGTAAGCGCTGAACCACAGCCTCTGCGTCTGCATGCACCTCTTCTGCCTCTCTTTGTGCTCATTTCATCAAAGGATTTGTGTGTGGTGCTTACGGTTGGTGTTTGCGCCGGGTAGCCACAAGTCCTGAAGTGCTAACCCTAGGCGCTGTTTTTCCTGCCTCCCTGTGTACTTGTTGGTTCTTAGCAGATGAACCGTATTGGTCGTAATTCATATTTTCGGACATTGTGCGGCTTTGTTGTTGCCTACAGCGCCTGTACTTGACGTTCCATTCGGGGCCTTTTTCGTTGCGACATGGCTGGGTTTGATGCCCAACTCAGCTCTTTTTGGCAAGTACTTGGGGGTATAGGGCGTAGGGTTTATGTTTTTCGTGTGAGGCAGACAAACTTGGTCCTTTTAACCATATAGTCATTTTAACCGCATGCGGTTTCTGGCCTCTGAGCGTTGTGCTGATGCAGTCTCAATGGGCTCCGCGTTGGGAAGCCTTGACTCCCTTAGCTCGGGTGAGAAGTTGAGAGCTGCAGCACACACGTAGGAGTAACTAGTTAACAGCAACAAGAACGGCATGCCTTTTTGGAGGTGTTTGATTGAGAGTGCACTGAAACGCTGTCTTTTATGGAGATGCAAGTTCGCGACGCCGATTCATGTAGTCGCTGCAGCTGCAAGCAGCAGCAGCGTGGGCCCTATCAACAGTGTGAATTTAGCGTTTGCTGCTCTCTCAGGCTGGAGGCCACTGGCGGTGTTTGTTTTTGGGGCGTTTGCTGTTGTGCTGCTGAAGACAGCTCTGCGGAAGCTGAGGCCTTCTCACTTGGCCGAGCAGGACGCGCCCACTGTCTCCTAACACAGGAGACAGCAGCACCTGCAGGCTGTTCGAATCAGCGGCTGCTGCAGGCCGTGGCATATGACCTCTCCTGAGCGGCTCTAGCCGGCCTGCGACGGCAAATGTATCAGCACCGCAGCAGCAGCAGTAGAGGTTGTTGCTGCTTCTGGAGCAACTGATTTCGTAGCAGCAGCAGCAAGTTGCAGGTGTTCATAAACTCCATCGTTTGCACGCCATTGACCGGACGACGAGCACTTTACGGGATGACCTCGGCGCAACAGGGATTCGTAGGGTTTTATGCATATCTAGTTGTAGTACTGGAAGCGGCACAAGAAGCGCCGGCAAAGAGTAGTAGCGGTAAAAGTAAAGACCTTCCTCGATAGAATCAAACGGCTACCTACTGGGTGACCCTCACTTAGGCAACCGAAAGTGCATCAACAGCAGGGCAGCCACCTCTAGTAGTGATGGGAAAAGATGCATCCACGAAAGATAGTCACAAAAGAAATGGGACGAAATGACACGCATAGTCAGTTACCAGACGGACAGGAGAACACACGTACAGGCCAAAGACCGCACAGAGGCATAGACAGTAGTAGATGCGGACACTGCCCGGCAGAGAGCGGCATAATGCAAAGAACCCGTGTGCTGCTTTACCAGCGCGGTAGGGCTTGTGTAATGGAGCCCACTGGAGAGGAGCATGCAAGTGGCTGACGCTTTCGCCACCAGACAATCAGTGAACACCGCGTCATCATGCGTGGAGAACAGATCCCATCGCTAGAAGTCTAAATTTTCAGCTCTCCTCTGTAAAGTGCTTGTTACTGTTACCAGTTAGGAACTTACGCTGCTGGTATGGGACATTTAATGGGGACGCTACCCTCAATATAGCGCAGAAACAACCTGCAGGAACTTAAAAATCTGCTTTGAAAAGATACGGCGCAATTGAAATCACCCCACTTGAAGGAATCCTGTTAAATCGCTGCAGACCAGGCAAAGGTTGTCTAGCCTGCTGCACTAGGCCTACGGTTGGGTCTGGAAATACAGTCGAGAAACACGAACGAAGTCTCTCCTCCTGAGGAATCATCCGGCGTTTTAGACCTTCAGAGACAAGGATGAAGCCACGAAAAAGTATTACGTAGTATGGGGTACACTGTGCCCCAGTGGGAATCTGGTCTCTCTTGTTGCGAAAGCCTCTGCTTCCAGCCACAAATGTCTTTGGTAGCGTTCCGCCCTGTTGCTACAGCGCATGGTAGTCTCTACACGCAGTCTTTTGCCCTAGGATGCTCGTCGCCGATAGCTCCAAGGCTAGTCGGTTTAAACGCTGCAGTTGCTTGGTCCTCTCGATTGAACATAACGCAATCCTCGCCTCCTCGTTGCAGCGATCCCGCAGGCGTGTGAATTCCCACCCCAGCGGGCAATGCCCCTGCTTTGGCGCATCTGTGGTGGAGGTTCTGCTGAGTGTCTCTTGTGTGACTTCTTGTGCTCATATCACTTTGGAGGAGGCCTCTAAACTCTACTTGCACTGCTGCGCTGGTTAGCTCCAACTCGCTCGGTCATCTCTTCCATGCCTCTGCTTCTGCAACCCTATTGGCTGTAGTGCATTTTGCATCACGATATCCCGCAGGTGCGTGACTTCCCGCCCAAGCGGGCCATCCCCTGCTTCGGACAATCTGCGGTGTAGGATCTGTTATGTGTCTCTGGCGTACCTCCTGTAGGGATATTCTCGTGTCATGGTGGTCCTTTGTTATAAGCACAGGAGCTGCTGTCTACACTATTCAAGTGGCGTCTCGTGCACCGGACAACCGGGGGGATGTCCCATCGCCTGCGCACATTACAAGCTTCTTGGGTAAGTTCATAAGTAGTAAGCTCTCATGTGTGCGATGCAAGACGCCTAAGAGTCCAGTGGTTAAGACTACTGTAGTATGCACACAACACCCGAACATCCCCCAATCGTGGCAAGCTGGGCACAGATGGATCGAGCTCAGGCCATAGGGGGGTGCAACAGATGAACCAAAGGTGTAAGCTGAGAAAGCGAAACAGCACCAACTAGAGGAGCACGTATTTATTGGAATTCTTGACACAGTGGAGTGCCAAGATTCTAATTGCAAGGGAAAAACTCATGACACCGTTAATGCTGAAGAAGTGAAAGCCAGCCATGGTAAAAGCCCACGCGATACATGAGCAGCTGAACCCCCAGGTGATGATTGTGCAGTGTCGGCATAACAGCTGTGCTTGTTTCTGAGGTGCTCTGACATTGGGGGGACTCATCGATGCAAGTGCACTGCGCACTTTCATTAGTCCGCTCATGCCTGCGGGCGTGTCATTGACACAAAACCTACCATTTCACTGGAGAAAACAACGAGCAACTGCATATTGACGGCTTAGTGACAGAGCTTACTACGTGGCACAGAGAAGAACGCCCATAGCGGAATGCACTATGGGCGCCTCTACCGTAGTATGCCTTCCCAGAGCTAGAATGGCTAATTGAGCATAAGGAAGCTTAGCGCTTTTAGCCCTGCGACACCACATGCATGGTTGATAGTGTGGCCTGCCGGAAAGACGAACAAACGAAGTGAATGAGCAGCGGAACTGCCATCAGTGGACACTGAAACGAATACCGTCGGAGCGAGCCTACGAAATGTTGGCACAACAACTCTCTAGGCTGCAAGCGGTACAAGTGGCTACACTCCTTCACCTTACCCGCAAACAAAAACAAGGGGAGCCGCAAAGTCAAGGATAGGATACTCATTAAGTAACTACATCAGCAGACACAGGACATCATTTCGTTTTTGACGCCTAGCCTTAACACCATGCTGGCTCTACTGAGCGTGGAGTGTCCAGCAGCCATCCACCAGCAAGCGCCAAGGACCTCTACTTGTGCGATTGCAGGGAATCGTAGCTGCGTCCCTATCTCACAAGCCCGCATCGTGTTACCAACCTCCCAAAAAAGCGGCAGGGAGACGAAGGGCTGCCAAAAGCTACTGCCACACTCAGCTATGGCCATCTTGACGAGTTGCTACAATTATACAAGGGCCAGAGGGTTCTCTTGCAGATACGTGAGGTTTCAAAGGAGTATAGAACATTGGTTTGAAACAACTTACCTGTGGGACTACCACCGCGGTGTCCGCATGACAGCTTCATTATTATCACCAGGCCAGCTATTTAACAAGTCCACCATATACCGGATGCTACCAACCCAATTCTCAGGGATAGCTAAGCTGTTAGCTAGTGCCTGAATAGGCTCAGTCTCATCCCCAATCCGTGCATTGATAATAACGGCTGGCGCGTTCGCTGATGGTCCACTCCAGCGGAAAGGGCCCATGACGAGAATGATACATGAAATGCGCCTATGATTGCCGCTGATTCTTCCCCTTCCCCACCCAAGCTTTACTGGAGGTGCTCAAGGGAGCTTAACATCTTTGTGTGCTTTATTTCAAGGCAGGTTTCCCCAGATCTTAGTGACCCAGGAAGGCCCCTGAAAAACAGTCTCTCCCAGTCTTGTGCTTCTTTGAGTATACGGCTATGCACTTCGGCCTCACGGACGTCCCTGCTGTCTCTCAAGCTAACGTTAACACTTAGCTCCAACACGGGGATAGGGTTCTACTGCCCACCTTGTTGACGTGCTGGTGTACAGCTATTACGCATGCTAAGTTCGGGCGGCAAGTACTCAGCATCGGAATGTTAGCTATCCGAGCTAGTCTACCAGCACTAGGGGCATGGAGCCTGCAGCTGGCAAGATACATTCTCCTCACGAGTGGCCAGAAGCATTTACTAATGAGGCAAAAGTATGCCACTTCCCTGGAGCTGTGAGTATTGCCTCATGGTCGTCGGCCTTGGCTAAGCCGGCATGCTCCGGCCTCCTGCAAATCTTACTCCTCATGACGGTTTGCGTAGATGTTAAAACGAAGTAGGAATGGTAAACTAGCGAGCAAGCAAGGGCTTGAATAAAAAGATGAGACGTTCAATATCAGGCAGATAAACTTACATATTGCCAACGCTGCATGAAAGGCACTATTGGTACAGCAGTAGAACGTGAGAACTTACAACAGCACGGCAGGACATTTTGTGGCAACATGATTGATGAACACGGTGGAGACAATTTGTCAGCAGTCTTTCTGGAAGCGAAAACAAAGGCCATTTTTACGAAACACACAGAAGCAGGCGAGCAGCACAAGCATAGCAGCATACACACACCAGCATTAACAGAATAGGCAGAACCCACCGCAAAGATGGCAACGACGGCCCGCGTGAAGGTTCTGTAGTGCACAGGCACTACAATGGCGTTTGCTGGTGACCTTAAGAGGGTAGCTAGCTGGTGACCTATAGGAGGTTAGCACGGAAAGCGAGCGCAGAAACTTCTTACTGGTAACGAAGTAGGGCACTTTGTCAGAAAGATAGCATGCGTAAACTAGAAGTGTCTGCCAATACCCTCATATTGGGGCTGGCGATGACGCCGGCACGCTGCGGGCACCACCCCAACCGGGTCATGTGTTCAAGAACTATGCTTCGGCGACTTTTCAAGAAAGTTCGATTCATAGACTCGGGAGATGGCGGGTTATTAATCATTCGGTACTGTTTTATGAGATACGTGTGCCATGTAGAGGATTTGTCAGAAGGGCGCCCTATTCATGCGCCAGGTGGTAACGTAGTAGCAACAAAGAGCTCTGTGCACTGCATTTTGGGGCTGCTCATGGATTTAACTATTTTTCATTTCCAGGCCTAGGAGTAGTAATACCTGCAATATTTACCTAAATGATTCACACACACACGGCTCGGTAACGGGTGCATTTGCGCAAAGGGTGCATTATCAGCCCACCTCAACAGGAGGCGTCTGTAATTTCCTTAAGCAGAATACCCAGCGGGCAACCGGTTCAGAACCGTCATGCTACTCCGAAACCCACCGCAGCAGAGCGGCCGCATGAGCATAAGGAGGCGCCCCCGCAGATGGCACCTATACCCAATGCTGCCGGCCTACCAGCGGACAGTCCGCACATTACGCGGGACCAACTGTATTCCGCGATTGCTGTGATGAATAATGCTATGAGGATGCCCTGGGAATAGTGCGCAACGTTCCCCATACTTCCTTAAGACTCCAGCACTATGCAAGCCTTTTTGTTGCGCATCGAACGACGGTACACTCAGTTGGGATTAAAGCCGCGTAACTGGGGGACCGCGCTTATCGACCACCTTGTGGGCCGAGCCCTGACTTACTGGATGTATTTGCGGCGGAATAACGACCTAAGCAACTGGGAGATGGTACAGCGCAGGCTTTTGACGCGGTTTGACGAAACATTGTAGCAGAGTCTGCGTTCCATTCCTCAAATATAAACGCCTGAAAAAAGATATTAACAGCGGAATGCTACAACCGGCTACGAATAGCTAGAACGGCTTCGCTGATTTGTTGTGCTTTGTTAGCAGATATACCACAAAAGGGCCAGGACCTGGGAAAGGCAGGAGCTGAAGCTAGCAGCGAGGGAGATTATTTATTTTGGTGGTGGTGCGAAGCGGCCAGGACAGATGTATAAGTATGCCCGCCATCATATAGTTTCACTTGAGTCATCGAACTTCACCATGTTTCTGAGACTTTTCTGTAGCTGCTGCAGAGTAAACAAGTTACTATTTGGGTAGTGGGTACCGTCCGAAGCAGTCCGCCTGCCTGTCAAGTAGCAGAGTATTGGGACGGTTTTGACAATATGTCAGCACCTCGGTTCTCTATGTTTTTTCACTTGCCTTATTGAGATATCTCGAAGCTCCTTGGGGAATTCAAACCACCCAGTGGCTAATTGTGGCACTGAATGCATACAACAGCTGTATGCGAGAGAGATTTTCGTGGTCCATGCATCCCGCAGCCTTGGCGGCATAACGCCGCCAAGGCTGCTACTTGACAGGCAAGCGGACTGCTTCGGACGGTACCCACTACCCAAATAGTAACTTGTTTACCCTGCATCAGCTACAGAAAAGTCTCACGATATAGTGCACAGCGCTCTCTGCTGCTACTACGTATGTTGGTACCTGGCCCACGAATAGGGCGCCCTTTGACAAACCCTCTGCATTCGACTCATATCTCATGAAGCAAATACCAAAATATCAATAAAAGCAGTCATCTTTCAAGTTCTCAATCCAACATTGCTAAAAGCCGCACCCTCATAGCTCTTGCTTCCTTGGCCAGGTTGGGGCGGCGCCCCGCACCGGTGCCAGCGTTAGAGACAGCCCCTATCTTATGGTATTTACAGGCATCGCCAATTTAAACATGCTGTCTTTCTAATAAAATGCCTTAATTAGTGCCTGCGCACTACATGTGTGCTCTAGTCTGAAAAATTCCTCACGCACATGCTCAGCGTCCATTGGCATCAAATTGCCCCAGAACGCATGGAAAGGAAGATTATTTTTGTGCTTTTTTAAATTTTATCAGTGGAGGGTTTGCAAGCATAAAATACTACGTGTACTGCACTGACTGTAATGTCTTGTTGCTGAGGCACTGAAGCGAAAACCTGCCAGTCCTCTTTATCCGCCTGTCATTCCCTGTAGACGCTGCAGTCACGCCAACGACATCAAGCTATCGACGTTTCGTTCGCAGGGAAAGAATGGACACTTATGCTTCTTCAAGTTTTCACCAAAACGGCCTACTCTATTCCCACAGGAAAAAAACACCGACTGCAGCGGGCATTGTCAAATTCCTTTCTAGCAGATTTATTTGCTCATAAGGTCACTGTGAAGCGCTGACTTTTGAGAAGACAACATTAAGAGAAAAACGTCAAATACTTCAGTCACTCAAGGCGGCTAAAGCTGTCCGGAGAGCGTTTGCGGCAGGCTGCTCGCGTGCCGTCTTTCACCGCTGCTATACTTTAAAAGTCTAGATAATTCGAACGCGGATGAGCGCAGGCTAGGTTGAGGTTGCAAGTAAGTGCTGTTTGGACTGGCATACTGGAGTGCCGGCTGCAAACTGTACTCGCCGTGGCAACTGAGAAAGCGTGATCAAGCCATGTGGAGTACCTCCCGGGTTGCTCCTGCATTGCATGCAGGTATAAAATATTCGCTGTCTGCCGTACTGGATGGACGCATGTAAGTGAGGCTGAGGGACGGAGGCAGTCCTGGTCTCATTCATTTTATTACTCCCTGCCAGTCCCACACCACTTGCTCGGCACAGGCAACGAGCGCGGAATAGATTTGTTATTCTTCCCAGGACGACGGTCTCGACCACAGTCGCAATCCCTGTATGTCAAACTGAAACGAAACAGTGGTCAAGCGCTCCGTAGATAGGTGCCCACGGCGTTGCCGTATGCATGCTCAGTTTCCAGTAATGCTACAGGGATAGGAGAATTCCAAACTTTCTCGTCACATTGCTTTAGTGGAGGCTGTGTCCCCTCCGTTCCCTTCCAGCGAGCAGCCATGATAAATGCTCAGCGCCAAAAACTACCTTTGCTGCAACTGGCTAAGCGTACAACGTACAATGACGCCTTCAGGCAAAGGGAGGCGCTACACTGCGCAGAAAAAATACACCTTCAGTACTCAAACTTAGCAAAAGCCGCAGGAACTTCACAAACGTCGCATAGACTGGTGCATGGGGCTGTACACAGCACATGTCTCATTCACAGAGGAATAGGCGTTTTTGTGAGAAGCTAAGGGGCGCTGCATGTGACAAGCTGCAACAGCCCAACCAGCTGCAGCTGGTGAGCTTAGCAGGTGAGTTCCGTTCCGGGACCTCGTGTCTCTTTTCGCATGTGCAAAACTCACGGAAGTGTCCACCAGCCTCAAAGCTGAAACTTGATTACGGAGACATGAACTCGTTTTGCCTTTAAAAGCAAACATAAAACAAACGCTAACACGAACAACACCCACACGGCAAAACCCAAGGAGAGGGCGAGCAGGCTTCCCAATACAAACGCCACATTGAAGCAAGGGGCTTGCAACTGCATAATTCATAAACGTTGATTTGTACATAAATCACAAGACAGTGGCACCACAGAAGGCAGAATGCTGCGCCCCCAGATGAAAGGTACTGGACCCCCACATCAGTTGGGGGGCCCAGCTCCAGTCACAGCTACAGCATGGTGGCAACTGCTATTATGTTCGAGTTAGAGGAAAATGGGGATATATTTGATAATCACATAAATAAACGCTCTTGTACTTAAGCAGAAGACTTTCACGGGGACGCTTCTTTGCGCGTGAAAACCGAGCGTTCTTGGTGCTGTTGCTGCAGCTGTTTTGAGTCGAGTGGATATGCACCTCACTGCCCGCTAGAGACGATCCTCTTTATTCTTTAGAAGCACATGTCCCAATCTGTGATACATCTGGCCCAAAGATACAGCTGCAACAGCTACAAGAACGGAAACGGCCACAACCACAGCCGGTGAGGCAGCACATCGTGATCTTTCCTGCTCACATATAAGCCTGCTGTGTGCACCTGCTGTCGCAGCTCCCATTGCCTTACCATCCAACCCCTTTATTATTAATTTAGCAGAAACGGGATTCCGTGTAGTGGGCGACCCAGTGCACTTTTCGCTAGGGTCACCTTCAATGCAGCGCTGCAACACCAGCTGCTGGCGCAACATTGGCTGCCTCTGATGCTGCGGAGGTGGCAGCGTATCCTGATGGAGCTATGAAGGCAGTACAGGAAAGCGCGCGCGGATGCTCGCAGCAGAAACGGGACAACTCGGCAAAAATACTACTTGCTTACTGAACAGGAGGGAACAGCTCCAGGTGCTGCGGAGCTCTTTGGACAGCTAAATTGAAGCTGTGTCGGCGTACGCCGACAGCGCAGCGCAAGTAGCATAGCACAACGCAACCGACAGGAGCAGCAGCGACAACACGAGCAGCAGCTTATGTAGGAGGCAGCGAGCTGCTGAGGATGTGGCAGGGACAGCACTCGTGGGTGGAGGACGAACACGGGTGGCTGCAAAAGCAAATTACAGCAACAAGAGACTCGGAAACAGGACTTGCACGCGAAGATGTGGGAGTGCTACGACAGCAACATGTTCTGCAGAAGCATCAGCAGCTAACACAGCCTGATGCTGGCGCGGAAGACGAGCTGTTCTGCGATAATGATGACGAGGGGGAAGAGCAACTGCATCAACAGCAATTCCAGCTTCAAAAGCAGCAAGCAATTGAGAACCCGTTGAGTTCTGCCTCGAAAGGTGGCGGCTTGTTGGGATTGTCGGCCTTGAACAAGCGAATAATCCGCGTTAAAGATGAAATCAGAAAGCGAGAGGGAACGCATCTGCAGCAGCAGCGACAGCGGGAGCAAGATCGAGGTGCCTTAAGCTGCTGCAACGCACTTTTTGCTGGGCAGCCACAAGATTCCCGACGCAGTGAAGGGGGACCGAAGAGAGAACAGCAGGGGTCGTGGCAGCCAACATCACAACAGAACGAGCATCACCAGCAGCTGCAAGGTGAGGACGCCCGGGAGGTACTGCACTTGGCTCGTCTTGTTGAGGAACATCAGATACTTCGGGCTACGGAACAGGAACAGCTGCAACAGATGAAGGTCACGCAGCAAGAGTGCAACCGAATCATCGTAGACAGAGCATTTCTCAAGTGGGAGCTGCTAGAGGCAGCAATGCAGCAAGACGACACGGCGCGGCAGCAGCAGCATCAGCTTACGCTGCAGCTACTGCAGCAGTTTCTCGACAGACGCAGAAGTGAAACTATCAAGCAGCAACCTGACCAGGAACCGACCCACCAGCATCGCATGCAATCAGTGAGCCTGCAACGAGAACCAACAGCAACAATTGTTGCTGCCGTTCAGCAGCGAGCCCTGTGGCCATCGATTGGCACCAACAAAAGCAATACGAGAACAGTCTCACAAGTTTGCAGCAGCTCCGTAAGCAGCAACAGTTGCCACCGCAGCAGCAGCAGCAGTGCCAGCAGCAGCAGTTACAGAAGTGCTACGAACAGCAGAGGCAGCAGCGTGCCAATGCTTTCGCGCGCGGTACAGGCAAGGGGCCGTCTCCAAGGCTCACATACATTCAAAAGTGGGGAGCTCCACACCCCTCGGCATCACCACCGGTCGTTGCGGGCGGCTGCCGTTGCTGCCGCTGCCGCTGTTGCTGCCGCTGCTGCTGCCACAGTAGGTCACAAAGCTTCCACTAAAAGAGCGGGTCCCCCGCTTCTGGAAGAGTCTCATAACAAAAAGCATATGAGGAACCGATCAAACGCTAATCAGGAGCGGAGCTACCTGCAGCAACAGTGCCAGCAGCAGGCACAGCAGCAGCGCCTTTTGACAGTGAAGAGAGAACAGCATCACCACCAGCAGTATTCGCAACAGAGGGCGCAGTTGTTGCAACAGCAGCAACAGAAGCGTGAGGGTACGCAACACAACGCGCTGCAGCACCCCCGTAAACTCACTCAAAAACAGCTACAACAAAGAACACAAGCCCTCATGGCGGCCCGGCAAGCTCTCAGGAGAAAGAAGCAGGCCACCTTGTCTGGTGAAGGAAGCAGCAACAGTAGCAGCAACAGCAGCACCACAATCTCAACCAACAACAGCAGCAGTAACAAGATTGCCAAACAATGGGAGGAAAGACTAGCAGTGAGTTGTGGAAGCGCCAGCGCCAAAGACGATCCAACAGCTACTGGTAGTGTGCGAGCTGCATCTATTTCTCCTACGCCCCCAGACACACAAGTGCTCTTGTGCTTCTGCTCTTGTTTTTGTTGCCCGTGCAGCGGCATCGGAAACACATGCTCCAATCCCTCCTGCCCATCCGTGAGCAACCTGTGGCCGAATGTCGTTTACCAAATAACCCCGCTACCGTGGAGACGAATTCAAATTCCTGCAGCGCGAGAGCACCAGAACCTGAAGCAGCAACAACAGTCGGAATTTCTGCCGCGGCAGCATCAGCAACGGAGGCTGGAGACGCGGCAGATGATGAGACTGCTGTATCAGCTAAGACGCAGATGCGCTTTGGGGTTGCTGCACTGCAGTTAAGCACTGTGAGCACCATAAAGGAGGCTCTGGGCCCCACAGCTCGGAACGTCTTCATGGCAATGCAGCGCCTCGACATGCTGACGCGCCCTGCAGGTACACCTATGCCAAAGCCACAGTTGCAGTACGTGCGATCGAGTTGGGGTCCAACACCAAAACACATCCAAGCCGAGGTCCTTCAGGTTGTTCATGTGAGCACAGCAAAATCGGACAAATTTTCCGCGGTGCTACTGCCGTATTCTGGCTGCTGGTGTTGTAGTATTTCTGGCAGTGAGGGGCTCCTTTGGTAGTAGTTTGCATTGGCGCTAGTTCTGCTCGGCTAGAGATGCTGTTTTTGCAGACACGTTTGTGGAGTCGGCTACCTATCTTCTTCTGCGTGCCTGAGGTTCGCCTGGCCGCAGTGGCCGATGCCTGTCACCCAATAAGTAAACTTACTTCCTTCACAGGAGAAAGATTCACAAGGCCAGGAGAACGGATTTGGGTCTTCGGCTCACCCTACCCCGTGGCAGTCTGGGTCGGATCCCCGATCAAGGTGACTGGCGCGGCTGCTGTTTTTGGGGTTCATCATCTGTATTGCTAAGGCGTCCGTATTGCTGTTGCTGAAGGTGCTGCTGCTGGCCACACATTTTTGCCTTTCCTGAGCTTGCGCACTACACAGAGCCTGCAGTCCAACGTTGGTGTACGTGCAGTGTTGCATATTACTTGGTTCTATGTGTGTTGGTGTAGAAAGGCGAGTTTAAGATCTTTGGGATTCGAGCCGGGGAATTTCTTACTCCTGCAGAAGGGGCCGAGGCGGCTAAGGCCCTGCAGCCAACGGGACAGTACGACAGCATTAGGACTTGCGACATTTACGTGAGATTTGCCCCCATGAGGAGGCTGCTGCTGCTGCTGGTACTTGTTGGGTGTTTCTGCCGCCCCTCGTGGCAATTGATGAACCAGAGCCCTGAGTAGGCTTATGTGGGACTTTCGCGGCTCAACGAAGCCACTAGCCCCACGCACCGTCAGCTATATGTGTCTGTATCTGAATCTTTGCTGCAGCCGGACGCCTCAGACGCCAGCGGGCAGTGGCAGCGCAAGGTATGTGATGCTCTTCGTCTGGCGGGTGTTAGCAGTGATCCACGGGAGAAAGAGTTCAGCGCGAAGCGCTTTTCGCATGGCTGCAGCGACTGCGGCACGGTACCATTTGTGGCAGTCCCCTACATGGGCTTAGAGTTCTCCTCTATACGCAGAGCCTGCCCCCTTGCTTTTGTCCAGCATACGGGTGGGTTCTGAGTTACTGGTCTGGACTGGTGCATGCACACTGCCGTTTCGCTTCATCTTTTTTTGCTTTTAGGACCTCATCTTGGATAATGTGGCTGCTTCTTGTCAGTCTTCTGCTGGTGTTATTGGGCTTGTAGTTCATGCGTCTGTGGGTCATGCAGGGGAACGCCTGCTGAACTCTGATTTGTTGAGGAGCCCGTGGACAAAGTGGCGCCGCCAGCGTGAAACTGTCTGTGTACACCAAGTGCTGGTAAACGGACTGCCGCTCTACCTTTACTCGAACAATCCGCAGGTGAAACCTCTTTGGCGCATGTTCTTGCCACTGTTGTTCTTGCCTTCGATGTTGCTTTCAAGTTTTCTGGCTTGCTGCAACGGTGAGGCTGTTGCAAGCAACGCATCGTGGATTGTGTGCGTGGTATTGATTTTGGCGGGCCTGCGCTGCAGGAGTCTCTAACAACTGGGGATGAGTTGTGTCTAAACATGCTGAAGTTTCCCGGTTTCCTGACGGACACATTTTTGGCGACATTGGGTTTGATAAAGAGGCGTCGCGCAAACGCAGAGAGCGTGCTAGAGAACCTACGGCTGCAGGGCTACACATCTCCTCAGTGGCTACAGCGGTGTTTGCTACTGAGGTACCCCCTGAACTACGAAGATATATGCTCTAGGGGTTCGATGGAGACTGTTCGCCTGCTGGAGCTTGTTTCCAGGCACAACACTGAAGGGCCGCGCAGCGTTACGTTGGCCAGTCGCCTAGGCCTGACTAGCGGGCCCGGCAATAGAGAGCCATCCAGCATTAACATCTCCCCGCGCACGGGTCTAACGTGCTTTATGCAGTGGCACGTATCTCATGACAGCTCATTCAGAGAAGAAATAGAATCGCTTTTAGCAAGGGAAGCCTCTCTGCCCCTTTGCAGCTGCCCCAGCAGCATTAAACTAAGACGGGTTGCGCTGCGGCTGCTGCATCTTCCGGAGGCGTATGCCAGTCTTCCACCCCACGAGCTGGGTCCTCTGCTCGAAAGCCACTGGGTCGTGGTAGAGGGCGCAGCTAAAGAGGCAGAAGGTGCATGTGTTATGCAGAGACTTCTGCGGGCACGGGACTGTTGTCGCCAGTGTTACAAAACACACCCTGTGGCGAAAGCCTTTCCTAGCATGGGATGGCGGTACAGATATCCCTTAGAGCGGGGAGATGTGTCAAATAACAAGCCATAATTGTCTTTGTCAATTCAGTGGGCAACGGGGGCTCCTGGCCACTTCGGGGCAAAGGAGAGCGTGCCCGTCCTGCCATGTGGAGGGCGTCAGCAGGCAACACGAGCACGGTATCAAAGTAGCTAAATTCATTCTATTCACTGCAGCTTCGAGGACAGCTGGTTTCACTAACGCTTCGAGTCTTGAAGATGGGAGGCAGTACATCAGCTGCAGAAGTAGGACCTCAGCACTAACAGGGATCACCAGAACTCGTTCTGACTCTGCGAATATCCGAGTAAACGTGCAGTACCATGCTTCAGTTTGCATGCTGCACGTCACTTTGTTACCTACTGCACTAGCTTTGTCGTCGCTAACGGACTTGTAAGCCTGGTTGCTTCAGGTGTAAACGAAAATTTCCCGTTGCTACTTCCCTAGTATTAATACGAGAAACACGACAACAGAGTCGACTGCAAACTCAATGCCAGTTAATGGCACGACAACTAGTGCCGTGAGTAGCGTGTTTGTGATTCTCTAGGTGTCACTTCTTAATCTATCGCTGCCCACAGTTGCTAAATACGTATGTGTTGGCACTGTGGCTTCTTCTCAGAGTCCTAGAATGCGCCTGAAGATAGCCACGAAGGCGGTAAAGCTGCGCTTGCCACAGCAGGCAGAAGGTAACTTCAGGCCATCAGAGCGGAGCGACTGCTCTTGTGTTCTTGCCTTAGTTGTACTTCAGCCTGAAGTAAAGTGTGCCCTTTACCATGAGCCACTTTAATACCTAACGACCGGATATGCCGTCAGAACGGGTCAGTACAACAAAGCGCGATTGAACGTGAGCAAGGATTTAAGCTCATTGCGAAAGTCGCCGCTCAGCAATGGTGTACCTTGCCTATTTTGTAGGCTGAGCTGGCTCCAATGCTGTGGCGCTTTCTTTCTGTAGCCGCAGCCCTAACCAGGGTACGCTGCCAAAACCCATCTGATGTCCGATATACAATCCGGTGACAACTGGTTTGTAAATGAGATGGCTAGAGCATAAGCGGTTACACGAAACTGATCAGGCTACCTGATTGCTTTCAGGGAGTGCACGGGACCGCGGATGACTGCTCCGTGTCGGTCATAACCGCATTTAATAAGATTTAGCTCTGTCAGCTTTCGGCCCCATTTGAGTAGTGTTTAATAGAACTTTTGCAATGCTACGGCACTCCCGTATGCACAGGCCACATGATGCCTTAGGCGTAGCCATATTCCCACAGGCAACAATTACGGAAAATTTTAAGGAACCTGATAAATGAACCAGGCTGTTTGGGCCTTACTGAATAATACCTGAGTGGAACAGTAGCACAGGGAAGGGTCATAACTATCGCAAAGGTGCTCAGAAGATCCTTTACTCCATTTAGCATCAATGCTTGCCTTGTATCTATAGCTCTTCACATTCACAGGCAGGGTGGCTGGGACATTAGTTGCGGCCTCTGCGTACCGGGGCAGAACAAAGTATTCACTGTTCTGCAGCTGGTGGTCATTTGTGCGGAGGACGCATTGCCCAAATTTCTATAAAGGTACTGCTTTAGAGTATTCGTGGCCTCCCATATGGCCTTACATTAAACGCCTCAAGGTCCCTGCTCTGCCAGTTCTCCTTAGCTGACTCACCAGATCTTCCAGAGCTTACATAGGCGGTTAGAACTTATTTGGCTGCTTGAAGCTAGTTTCGCAGTTAGCCTACGCCGGCAGCAATCCGCAGAGAGCTTTCAGCCCACTGCCTAAAGCACTGTAGCCTATAGCGATCAGGCACTGAGTTTGCCGAAAGAGCCTATAATTATTTGACTTCTTCTTGCAGGAGTTATGATTGAGCCAGTTGGGTTCGACATCCCCAGTCATGCAGCCCGCGCCCAGCGGGCTCTCGATACGCGGAACTAGTATCGACGCTTCTTTACTAATCAATCCTTGGGTTCATTCTATTGATTACAATTTATTAACCCATTGGTCCAGCTTTATTTTGTTGCGTGTCGCTGTCAACCACCAGTGGCCTCAGAAGGCGACGTTGTAGTGCCGCACATTGCAATGGAGCACGAAAGCAGCCGTGGAATGCTACATTAATAAAAATGGACGTAATTCATGAGCATATGTGCATAACCTGCTCAGAGCAAACAAGTTTCGAAGAGGGATTCTACCTGCAAGCTCTGGAAACTTCTCAGGGGAATAGGCCTAGAAGCGACCCTTTTGCCGTTTGGGAATCTTCGAACAAAATGGCCTTCCGCTTTTTTTATATAGCTCAGTTTTATTCCTGTGTGTTTCAGAGCCCATAGCTCTTTTATATTTAATGGATGCCACTGTTTGATTGTTTGTAGTCTTCGCGTGGAATGTCAAAAAAGCTTCTCTATCAACCGGGAATATTGGAAACAGTTCACCAACCAGGCGGGGCTCGGTGAAGCGAGGGTCCGTTAACTCCCTTATTCTAGTCTTAAACAGCTGCTCACACTAGAACGACATCTTAGGCCTGGGGCAAATATGCGCTGTCAGAGTGGCATAAGCAACTGCGCATACGCAAATACGGAAGCGTCAAACGAGCGCGCATAGAGCCTACACCAGAGATTTCTACAAAAAAGAGCGACTACAGCTACCGCAGTCACCGCAAGTTACCGAGCCAACCAACCCGAAGAAAAAAATTCAATGAGGCGCGGGAAATGCATAAGCGACGGGGTCGTACAATGACGCCCCCACTGTAGGGCACAAGCACTACAGTGGTTCCCCAGTGAGCACATAGTAAGCTTTTCCGTGAAATACATTTAGGGGAGAGATAGAGCCCACCAGCTATGAGCGCCAACCGGCTAGGAGCGCCAGCCGGAGTGCTAGCAGGCAAGGAGCGACAACCGCCTTTCAGGATTTCGCGGCTAACTGAGTTGCTGAGAGACCAACGCACATTAGGAGGTCAGAATCAGGGGGAAGCTCTTTCGTAGTCTCCCTTTTTATGGAAAAAGAGACGTGAAACATGATTTGAGGTTAATTGTGGGGATTTAGGAAGTTTGTCGGGGTGCTCGCCGCAGAGAAGCACTTAGGTCTCTACGTAGTGGCAGCAGTGAGCCCGCTCACGTATTATACCCATTCTTCAGGAACAGTGCTGTAGCTGTTTAACAAACACGCCTTGCTTAGTAAGTGCCCACAGAGATGGAACTTCCACGAAGAATGCGCAAAGAAGTGCGCATGTCCATCAAAATTTAACAGCACAACAACTTTTGAGTCATGAAAACCGTACTAGGCAATGCAAATATACGCTTTACCAGTGTAAAAATAGCTTGTAGCCGATAGGGGAGGGAGCTGGCTTGTAGTGCGTAGCGCCTACTGCTGCGACTACGCTCCTACCTGCCCCTCGAGCAGGCCTACAAACTACACCTAGCGTAGGCCCATTTCCTGGAAACTGTAGCTTAATTTCATCGAAATACAATAATTCCTAAGTGTTTCAAAATCTGTCTGTTCGATTCGCCCCACTCTGGGAGCTCGCCTCCTAGTCCCTATGGGGAGGAGGCCAGCACTCGTGCCGGCGCTATCGCCAGTCCCAGTTTCCACACAACTTCCACACATTTCACGTATGCATTTTAACTCATAGACAATTTTCCTTACTTTTATCCTAGTAGGAGGGTCCTGTCCTCCTCCAGTGGTGCGACCCCTTGTAGGTCGCTAGCTAGCTATTGTCTCTAGGACACTAGCAAGCCCTATTGTATTGCCTGTGCACTACAACTTCCCCCTTTGCCGGACTGGAGAGACCTACCCCAAAACACATTATTTTTGCCTTTTGAATCTCTGTGCTCTTCTAAAGCTGACGTCGTGATCGCATGCGGTGCGCAGCGCTCCCAACTCCTCATTGAAGGGTGTAGCCGGTGGAATATGACGGACCCATACGTCCACGCCTCGGAAGGACCAATCTTGTTTCGAGCCTGAAGACGTCTTCGTTGGCGGCGGCGCCAAGCGCGAAGCAAAGCCGGGTAGCCTGTAAGGTGGTGAGCTGGCTCCCATGTGGCTTGATCTTCAGGGGTCCCGCGCCACTTCACGAAGTACTGAACTGCATCTCCCGAGCCGCGTTGGTCCATAATATAGTCGACTTCGTATTCATCTGTGGGATTGCCTGCTGCATCATGGATAGGAGGCCAGGCGGCGTCGGCTGCCGAGAGAACCAAAGCGGGAGGTCGGGGGCGGTGGGGAACTAGCTGCGAGACGTGGAAAACGTTATGGCATTCATAAGTGGGAGGCAGAGCGAGATGGTAAGCGACAGTTCGTATGCGTTCGATGACTTCGAAGGGTCCGCGGTAACGGGGCTCTAACTTTGGGCAGCTGTTGAAAGGCGGTAGGTGCTTGCTGCTGAGCTAGACCTTGTCTCCCACCGCATACTCCACTGCTCGGCGCTTTGTGTCTGCGTATTCCTTCTGCTGCCATTTTGCCTTCAGGATGTGACTCTGTGCTCTGTGGCAGAGCTGCCGGAGAAGCTTAGTCATTGGAGGAGTGAGCGTAGGAGCTAACGCGCCTACGATATCAAGGTCCGCAGCAGTCAACGGGCTCTCTCCAATCATGACCTCGAAAGGAGAGAGCTCAGTGGGTGAATGACTTGTTGTGTTGTAGGCAAGTTCCAAGGCCGGAAGCAATCGCTTCCACTCGCATTCGTCAGATTTGATATATGTACGAAGCATCTGCTCCAGTGTGCGGTTAACCCGTTCAGTTTGGCCGTCGCTTTGGGGACGGTAGTACGAGGACATGCACCGTTTGATGTTAAAGCGGCAACAGAGCTGGTTCCAAAGATCCGACTGGAAACGGGGGTCTCGATCCGATATGAGCACCTCTGGAAAACCGTGTTAGCGGATAAGGCGGTCTGCGAGAAGCTCCACGGTGTCTGCTGCTGTGAATGACTTCTTTGCAGGAACGAAATGAGCCATCTTGCTGAGGGAGTCGACCATGACAAGAATCGAGTCGTGCCCTGTCGCTGTAAGGGGAAGATCTGTGATAAACTCGAGACTCACTTGCGCCCATCGACGAGAAGGGATGAGCAACTGTTGAAGAAGGCCTGCAGGCTTCTGGCTAAGAGACTTTGACGCTCGACAGTGGGTACAAGACTCAACATAAGCAGTAGTGTAGGCGCGCATTCCTGGCCAGTAGTAGTGCTTGCTGAGAGCCGCAAAGGTCTTCTTCTGGCCTCGATGGCCGGCTGTGACATGGTCGTGATGTGAATGCAGAACGTGAGTAAGGAACTCAGGGAATTGTGGGACGCAGATGCGCCACAATCCATGAACGCCGATGTGCAGTTAGGGCTCTACGTAGCGAAAGGTAAATTGGCGATTACAAAATCGATTTGCAGAGCTTCTCCTGGTTGGTTTGCTGCGGCTTTGTAGGGAACGCGAAAAACAGGACACTTCGAGTAAGCTTGCGGCCAATGGCGCACATCAGGAGGGTCAGCTCGTGGCTTCGTTGTGAGTGTAGGATGTTCCGCCTCTGGTTTGGGTTCCGGCGGCGAAGGTGAAGGCGCAGACGGCATGCTGCGTCGTCTAGGTCGTCGCGAACGAATTCCGGCGAGCTCCCTGTAGTTGGGAGGCCGACCACGAGAGCGGGGAGCCGCGCGCGCTTGTCCTATTGCGAGCATCAGTGGTACCGATGGTGTGTCGTTCGAGCAGGTGTTAGGAAGGCCAGGATGGCGAGACAAGGCGTCGGCAACTTGATTGCGCGCGCCTTGAACATATCCGGGAGCTCCGCAAGAAAGTCTAGCCACCGGGCGGTGCGTCCGCGCAGACGCTTCGATGCTTGGAGTCGTTGGAGATGGGTGAGAGCTTGATGATCAGTGTAGTGCCAGGCACTACAATTGACCTTCGTCGCCACCCCTCGAGGCTTAATAACGCGAAAAGGCATGAATAATATAGAATATTTTAAGGCATAAGGAACCATTGGATATTGGGAAATCATAAAAGGGAATAGTGTGCTCGCTAGCCAGCACCGGGTATGGGGCTGGACGCGAGGTTGGTGCCGCGGCTCAGGCACTGACCCTCAGCGACGGTCAACACTCAGTTCTATTATTCTGGGTTTTTCTTACCTTTTAATAATATGAACTCAATTGTATATGGCTAATTATGGTATTCAGTAGTGGTTGGCGAGAATCATGGACTTTAGACAGCAAGCGCAGAGTGTGCACTTAAGTCAGACTTGCCCAGGGACCATACGTAGTAACAGTGCAGGCCAGCTGTTCACTACATTTGGGGGCTGTTCCGGGATATAAAATTTAAACTAAATTGAGAAATTATTGAGCTTGCTCTACAGGGGAAGATCCTTTCCTTTCGCTCTCGCAAATTCCGAAGTGACCTCTGCACCTAGGTGAAGACGGGGATGGACATGCACCTACGCAACGGAAAAGTGGTATAACCTTCACCAGACACGAACGCAGGAATGCCGAATATAGTTGTATCAGGCAAAGAAACCGCGGAGCACCCTATTGAATCGAAACGAACAGAACCCGGTCGCGGCATCAGCCAGTCCATCGCGGGGGTAGGCCGACCGATACCGAGAAACCGGGACCGCGACGTTGGAGGACGCAAGGAACCCGAAATGAATCAAGCTTGGATGGAACCGGGAATGGCCGAGTTTTTTCGGCAATTCGCATCTCAGATGGCATGGGGGTTAGTGCATACGCCCCAGAGGTCCATTGGGCACGAGGACGGCAAGAATATGAGGAATTTCCT
Organism: Eimeria necatrix; assembly: GCF_000499385.1. NCBI lineage: Eukaryota > Apicomplexa > Conoidasida > Eucoccidiorida > Eimeriidae > Eimeria > Eimeria necatrix. Next base: position 149,586 of record NW_013652802.1, read on the forward strand.
CGACCTTGTGGAGTTAGAGTTCATCGAACGAGGGCTGGAGGAGCGGCAGTGGGGACAAGAACTCAAAAGATATCTGACGGGCGACGCCTTGGGTTACTGGTTGTATCTGCGTCGCACGGGAGTACTCCTGACTGATTGGGAGCAACTGAGACAGCGATTCTGTGCGCAATTCTGTAACATAACAAAGGAACGGATGAAAGTCATGATAGCGGAGAATGTATGGAGGGGCGATCACCACGCATACTCTGCGCGCTTTGCGGCTATCGTGGCCCAAGGGGTATCGGTGGCACCAGACCTGTTGGTGGGTTACTATTTGGCCAACCTGCCGGATGAAAAATACCGAGAGATAACTCAAGGGGGAACAAGGAAATTCGCGGACTGGCAGGAAGCAGCCGCAGCACTGGCTACCACGGCGGCACCGTGGAGGGATTCATGCGAAGATCGCCTCCGATTCCAGCGGGACTTAGAGGATGCCAAGCGTAGATGGGCTAACGGAGGGCGAGAGCCGGGCCCACAACGCGAACGAGCGAGCAGGGAAAACAGACGGAATGACACTACGGACTCACGCTGTTACGCGTGCAGCAAAAGGGGACATGTGAGCAGGGACTGTCCGCTCCGCAATGGAGCGACGCGACGGATTGGGGAAACGTGCTCCAGGTGTGGGGGCCGGGATCACTACGCTAGAGACTGTCCTACGTCGGCTCGACCCAGAGCAGAGCCCGTCAGGCAGCACAGACAGCAGCCAACGCGGCCCAACGTCGACCAATCGGGGCATTTGAACGGACGAGCCTAGCCGTTAAGGGAGACGAGCGTGCTAGGCGGACTAGGAGTGGTTAAGGTGCGATGTGCGCAGTAGCGTCAGGGCCTAACTCCATTCCAGTCTCCCCAGATTGGGGGAAGAGGTTGCTTATTCTGGAGGAACAGGAACGCGCCGAGGGTCCGGAGATGGGGGAGATCCAGCAACCCTCGGCAGACCAGTCCCACGCCGGGACTACGTTGCAAATTGAGGAAGGGTCTAGGCGTAAGCTGGACCACTGCGGCGAGCTAAACGACGCCGCAGCTGAAGGGGACCGTCCGCAGGACACGAGCACTAAAGAACCACAGTGGTGGCGCGAGCAGAGGACGCAGGAAGACTCCACTTCCAAGGGGACTCTGTGTAGTGTGGGTATGACCGCCGTATTAATAGTCGAAGTGGCTGGCAGCCAATGCGAAGTTCTTCTAGATACCGGCGCCTCAAGAAGCTTCATTAGCCCAGGGGCGGTAGAACGCCTACGGCTGAAAGCGTGGAAGCGGCCTGAGGAATGTGTGTTCACCGTAGCTAACGGTGCGCAGTTGAGGATAGATCGCGTGGTGAAGGGACTCACTAGGTGGTGTGGGGCTACCCGTTTAGCTGTCGACTTCTTAGTCGGGCCTGTGCCATATGACCTAGTGGTGGGGCTTGATTGGCTGACTAATCATAGGGTAGCGTGGTATTTCCAGTCTGATCAGCTACGTACGTATGTGAATGGCCAGTGGTGCGATCTACCTGTTGTTCGTGCCAACGATGTCACACAACGGAACGGCAGTACTCTAGGGACGCGTCAGCGGACCCCCGCGGAGCAGGCGTACGACATACTGGCTAAGCAGGTAGCAGACATGACTAGGGAGGAAGCTACGGCACTTCTACGCCCGCCCTCCAAGAAGTACAAGCCACCCTCAAAAGGCAAACGGAAGGCAGTGGTCGCTGCTCTGATACAGCAGGCTTCGGAGAGCGCAGCCTGCATACGCCATCCACTTCAAGGGCTCTACGTTGTACTAGCTCTTCCCGCGATGGAGTCGAACGTGGCTCTGCGTCTAGTGGAGGAGTGGCAAGGGGCTTTATGTTGTGCCATGGTCGAAACCTCCCCTCCCAACCCCCAACAGCAGTGTCTTAAGGCTCTACCCGCTTCCGCGCTTCCCGAAGAAGAGGAAACATCCCCTTGGCCAACGGCCAAACTCGAGTACTCGCAATTCGATACGTGGCTAACTTCCGTGGAGGCGCAGGCCACTCCCCGTGTGATACTGGATGTGTTGTGTGCCCACCGCGCGGTCTTCCCGGATAAACTTCCTACAGGGCTGCCACCGAAGCGCCCCCACGATCACCGTATCCTCCTCGTGCCAGGGAAGCTCCCTACGAAGTCGGCGATCTACCGCATGACCCCCGAACAACTTCAATTTCACAAGCAGGAGATAGCTAAACTGTCTGCTAATGGGTGGATTGGCCCCACTTACTCTCCTATCTGTGCACCTACGATTATGGTAGATAAGCGTAGCGATGGAACGGGCGAGCGTAAGATGCGCATGGTTGTCAATTACCGGGAGCTGAACGCCCTTACGATTGCGCCTGATTTTCCCCTACCACCCATTCAAACGATTCTTGAGATGCTAGGGGGTGCCCAGTACTTTTCTACCCTTGACCTCGAGTCAGGATTTCACCAGATAAGGATGGCTAAGGAGGAAAGGTGGAAGACAGCTTTCCGTTCTGTTATGGGGCTATTTGAGTATAAGGTCATGCCCTTTGGCCTCAAGGGCGCGCCTGCTAGGTTTCAGGCCAATATCAATGCCTACCTCCAGCCTTTAGTAGGTCAGGGAGTCATCGCGTACCTCGATGATGTCCTCATGTACAGCCACGACCTTCCCAGTCACGTTACCCTCCTCCAACAAGTGCTACGTATTTTCCTCGATCACCAATTTTACCCAAAGTTCTCTAAGCGGAAGTTTGCGAAGCGGGAGCTTAACTACCTGGGCTATACAGTCAGCGCGGAGGGCATAAAACCCGCAGCAGACAAGATTCAAGTCATCAAGGCGTGGCCCGAGGTGTTGGAGAACGAGACGCAAATTCGTCAGTTCTTAGGCACCGTTAATTATTGTCGCATGTTCATGGGCCCGGATTTTGCTAGGGTCGCCCGCCCGCTCGTCGATCTCACACGCAAAGGTGTCCCTTTCCAGTGGACAGACGCACATACTCAGGCGGTACGCCACCTCAAGCAGCTTTTGATTGATTACACCACCCTACAGATTCCTGACACCACGAAACCCTTTGAGCTATACACGGATGCTTCTGGCTATGCAATTGGCGCGGTCCTCGAACAGGCCGGTCAGCCAATAGGGTTCCTCAGTCAGGCCATGACCCCCACGCAGCAGAAATACTCGATCTACGACCAGGAGCTTTTGGCCTTAGTCTCTGCACTCGACAAGTGTGCACACTGCGACCTACCAAGGTCACGGCACACACCGACCACCAAGCCCTTACATACTTACAGCAGCTCAAGGCGTCGAAGCCTCTCCGCGGCCGCACCGCCCGGTGGCTAGATTTTCTGACTGAGTTCCCCGACCTCACTATTACATACTTGCCGGGTGCACGTAATCAAGTAGCCGACGCACTGTCTCGTCTCCCTTGTCACTCAGCCCCCTGCCCTCCACCCTCCCACATCGATCCCCCTGCGACCCCTTCTGGGTCCCTTGCAGCTCTCGGGCCTGCGACTGACCCGCCCGAACCACCCGGGGAACACATCCTGACTACCGGAAACTTGCCGGCCTCCGCCGACGTTCCTCCCGGAAACGCACTCTGTCACCGCCGGTTCCACCCCCGACCCCTACGCTCGAACCCGCTCCCGAATCTCCCACGCCGGCGGACCCAACACCTACGCCCAGTTCTCCCGTCCTCGACTGGCCGGCAGCGTATTCTAAGTGCCCTGTGTTCAGCGCGCCTTATAACGCTGCCTCTACCAAGCAGGGTGAAGTTGTTCAACTGGAGTTCCAACATCGTCGTCATACCTTCCGTTTTGTTCTGCCCTACTTACATATCTGCGTTAATGATCTCTGGCTTATTTGCGTGCCTCAATTTCCAGAGTTCCTCACTCACGTCCTGTACAGGCATCATGATCACGTCACCGCCGGGCATCGAGGCCAAAAGAAGACCTACAAGGCCCTCAGCAAGCGTTACTATTGGCCTGGCATGCGTACTTACACCAACGCGTACGTGGAGTCCTGCACGCAGTGTCGCGCATCCAAATCCCTCAATCAGAAACCCGCCGGCCTCTTACAGCAGCTGCTTATTCCCTCGCGCCGGTGGAGCTATGTTAGCCTAGATTTCGTCACTGACTTACCCCTCACTACCACTGGGCACGACGCCATCCTGATCGTCGTTGATTCTCTCAGCAAGATGGCACACTTTATTCCGGCCAAGAAGTCCCATTCAGCCGCCGACACTGTAGAGCTCCTTGCTGACCGTCTCATCCGCTACCACGGCTTCCCCGACGTCCTTATTTCCGACAGGGATCCTCGTTTCCAATCGGAAGTGTGGTCGCAATTGTGCTCACGTTTCAATATTACCCGGGCGATGTCTTCTTCTTACCACCCGCAAACGGACGGCCAGACCGAGCGAGTTAACCGCACCCTTGAACAGATGCTACGCACGTACATCCAGGCAGACGAGAGGGAGTGGGAAGGCCTGCTGCCTGCCTTGGAGCTAGCGTATAACACCACCAGTCATTCCTCTACTGAGCTTTCCCCTTTCGAAATCATGATTGGGGAGAATCCCTTAACCACGGCGGACTTAGACATTGTTGGTGCTTTGGCTCCTACGCTCACTTCCCCTATGACGAAACTCTTCCGGCAGCTCTGCGATCGCGCACAGAGCCACATCCTCCAGGCAAAGTGGCGTCAGAAATACTACGCTGACGCCCGCCGCAGGGCTGTGGAATATAAGGTGGGCGACCAACTCTGGCTTAGTGGCAAACACTTACCTGCTCTTAACCATTGTTCTAAGTTTGAACCTAGATGGGCCCTTCACAGTGACCGAACCTATTGGCACGGTCGCATACCGTCTTGCTTTGCCCCCCACATACGAGGGACACAATGTTTTTCATGTTTCACAATTGGTCCCACATCATCCCCGTGATCCCGCTTTAGTTCCACACGAAGCTCCAGTGGGCTGGCTACCAACACGCGATGACGCCGGCAACCCTACGGACCAGTATCTTGTCGACTATACCATGGACCAAAGAGGGACTGGAGAGGAGGCGCATTATCTTGTTAAGTGGCGGGGTGCTCCCGAGGAAAGGGCCACATGGCAACCGGCAACGAATGCAGTGTGTGCCAGTACGGCGGCGAAACAGTGATGTGTGCAGTTGGGACAGAGGACAACCTCATAGATTACAGTTATAGCTGGAGAAAAAAGCCATATATCCCAAGAGAAAGGAAGTACGAACCCTCCAAGAATGTAAAGATATTTCCCCTGCCTGAAACACAAATGATCCGAGTGTCGTCTAGAATTATTGTTGGACACTGAACTAGAGCGTGAAGGAGTAGTGTGGAACAACGTGAACTAGGTTCCTGAACAAGTAGAGGAGCAGACGGTGCGCATCAGTTGCGGCGATAAATATTGTGAGGACAGTAAGGAAATACCTGCCCTCGCATACTGTGTAACATGGGTATGACCACGCGCTCATGGGAGAAGCGGATCTCCCCAGTGAAACAAAATTTAGGCAATAGTGCTTCCTCGCTCGCGCTGGAGCTCTTATTTCGTTTTTCTCAAGCGCTTCTAACTCGGCATCGTTTGTAGGAACTCAAACTCCGCAGTCAGTTCTCTATGGGCATGTGTAGACTTATTTCTGCATAGTAGCAGTACTTCCTCCTCAGGAGGTGGTCCCGTGTCACATTTTGCTTGCTGTGTATAGTGACTGAGGTGGATTCCCGTTGTGTGGAGATCTCCATTGCAGGCTGTCTGAATGCTCCTTTGTCACTAATATTGCGAAAGTGCGGATGAGACTCTGGCGCCACATGTCCTCGCGGGGTGGCGCTGAGTCTGTTATGGTGTCGAGTGCCTCAACAGAGAGGTGCAAAACATTCTATGAATCCAAAATAATATCACCACTTGGAGCGAACCAAGCCCCGATTGGCTCGTTTTTTTTCCTCAACTGTCGGTGAGCCCAGAAACTCTTCCGATGTCTCAAGAAAAGAGTAAATAGAGGAGAACGCCAATGCACAGCATACTTAGAGACACTAAAAGTAGAGTCCACGACTACAAGGCGAGCAGAGAACCCCTGTTGTTGGTCATACGGTTTCTGGCCGCTGGCTGTAATACCCGGGACTAGATGCAGATCCCACAGGGTCTATCCACGCTCAGATCTTTGTTTTTTCATATACGGTGCAAGTGCGTATGTTAGATGCTATTGTTCCAGTTTATGGACCTCCCCCGGACACTTTTTTGTTCCTTTCTGGCCAACAGTATTACACACGGGTTACCTGAATCTCGGCAGCGGATTCCGTTGTCATGCCTGTACTGAATCAAGCTGAACAGTCAACCTATGTACCCAACTTTTGTGTGTGTAGTGAGCATATTTTGAGGAAGGGGGCCCTTCATCTATCGCAAGCCTCTGGCTTGCGGGATGGAGCCAACGAAGAGACAGCACGTGTAGTACCATGCTGAGAAGAAACAACCTTCGCCCGTTGTACGACTCGGAGCAATGAGAATCAAAATGCACTGGAGAATAGGTAACACGAAGAGGGTTCGTTGTGCAGCAGTTCTGGCTCATGATTCTCTACAGCTAGGCCCTGCATTTGGGGCTGGCAGTGTCAGTGATGTCGCCAGCTGCCCGAAAAATACCTGAAAAGAGAAGGCAGTTGCTTTCCATTTAATTTTCCCAGAGCTGAGAAAGAGAAGTGCCCCTTGTGCTTTTGGTGCATACCCCGATGACTCGAAGAAATATAGACAGCAGTGCTCCTGTGCATGCTTGGAGGGAAACTTTGAGAACCTACGTGGCCATACCTCTCATTACAGAAAGTATCGAGGAAGTCTGCCTCTGAACATCCCTGGGAGAGCGGAACTAAGCTTTCCGATGCTTAACAAGATGCGACCCTGATGCCCATAATAGCAAACAGTCAGCGCACGTATCTGATAGCTCATGGCATAGTCACCTTAACGTAATGGAAGGGCGCCCGCCAGAGCCTTGGTGTTTTGTAGCAGGTAGGCGCAAACACTGAATCTAGCCACTAGAACTCGCTTATTATGGTTCATGAGCCCATTTACTGCAGTGTGGTCGTTAGAATAGCTTCAGATTTCTTCAAAGGGTACGAGGACCTCAGGCCTTTTTGGCCTCGCCTTACAGAATGATAGGGACAAGGGTCGCCAAGCCTGCATTACTGAAAAAGCCCCAAGTGTTCACAATTTCTGCACTTCGTGGGCCAGTACTCCAATAAAATGATCTGGGTAAAGTGGCCCACGCCAGGAAAACATTTGGCGTGAAACACTGGAGGTGTTCCACTCGGGCAGTGGGGGCGGCAGTAGTCGTGGCCTTCCAGCACTTCAATGTGGGGGCTAGAATTGCTCAAGGCTACCACAAAAAGACCATGCACTGCGTTTACTATACATACAAGACAGGTATTAATGATCAGGCCCGCTGAGGAGTACATGTGTCCCCATCGTGATGTCACGCGTTATCCTCCATTAATTTAAGCCTCATTGCTGTCGTTTTCTGCGTCAACCCCTCTGAATATTGCCTCACATGTCCCCTTGTCTAGTACCGTTGTGTGGAGTCGCTTTTGGGGTTTTACGTAGAGCCTCAGTTTGTACAGGCCACCGCCATTGCTTTGTTTCCCGCTGGAGTCCGAAAACGCTACTGGTCCAGGTGCCCTTATCAGATAGAGCAAACACAATAGACGCTTATACTTTTCAAATTCTCGATTGTGGACCGAGCCACAGGCTTTTGGAAATTAAGGTGGGCTATGCGCGCTGCACGTGCCGACGCGCAGATGCAGCTGAGGTTGTTCGCGAGACGCTTTCGGTGGTCGTATCAGAAATAAGCCCCGAAAATTTAACTTCAAAACTAATATGAGAAAGAGTTTATGGAGAACATAAAGTATGAGGTGCAAGCGCCGATATGCTACGTACAGGAGGCAGTGACTTGTCTTGAGGCTGTTCTAGAATTTGTAATGTTACACAGCGCATCCCATATTGTGCCAAACGAGAACCCAACCCTAAGCACACACGTTGCACATTCATACACAAGGGCTATCTTTCATGGGAACAATTTATCCAAACCCCAAATAACCACGATAGCCAACTGACGTTTGTCCGAGGGGCGGTTACAGCTCGTCAAAGGAATGCACGGAATTGTTTGGTTTTGTGCACCTCTGTACAAGTATAGCGTGACGCTGAGGCTAAATTTTGAGCTATGAACCTGCCCATAATACCAAATATGACGCTTAGATTCTGAGGAGTGCAGTACAGTATCAGTGTGAAGCCCCGCTCTAAGCAACCGGCACGATAACGGCCCGTTGTGGGCCTCTTCAGCAGGGAGCACGCGAAGGCGAAAAAAATTGTATTTCAAGGAGTCTATTCTTTTGGTAATAACGATCTGTCGCTTTTAAGTTGCCGATCAGTAAAGACGAAACTGTGTTCTGATGAGCAAGTACTTTGTTAACTATGAAAGGCGACGATCCCGCTCCTCAGTCTGCAATTTTTCGCACTATCAGAAAGGCTCGGTTACTTGTTGGGAAGACATGAAACTGAAACTTTTGTAGTTCCAAAGTTTTCACTTCATTATACTCCTGATCTGCTGTTTGTCGCTCGCCCTCAATCGGCTGCTCACCGTGGAGTTGACAACGCTTCAAATGAGGTCGAGCCAGCTTGATAAGTTTCCACAAAAATCAAACAATGCCAACGGGTCTTTTCTACCAGAAGGTGCACTCGTTATTAGTGCTTCACGAATCCCCGGCGCAGGCTTAGGGCTCTTTGCCGGAGAGGGTGAGGGAAAACGAGGCGGCTGATGACATAAGTTATTTACCAACAGTGTGCTGTTGCCTCAGTGACACGAAGTGCCCACTATGGTGCATTGTGGTGACAGTTGTAGCTCGGATGCACGCTACTCCAAAGAATGGGTTTTTCTTTCGCGTTCTTTTAAGGCCATTAAATCTCTGTCTTCGATTGTCTTAGATATCGCACCGGGGACATGGATTTGCGAGTATCTCGGAGACAGGAAGAGCCTAATGTGGGCAGCCGCTACATGAAGATTAGCCCGGGAATTAAAGCTGATATTCGGGGCCCTTGTTTCTGTCCATTAGTCGACAGCGGCGTCGGACTAATATGCTCATTAGAAAGTGAATAGAGATTCAGCCTAACGGAAGTAGTCTTCGGCGAGTGCAGATGATGCATTATGCAGGCAACTGCTGCGCTTGGAGGACAGACAATATGTTATGGGTACTGGACATATTAACTGCCACATAGATGCTACGAAGCATCCAAAGGCAAGTTCTGCAGGCGTGTTTTGCGTATCTCCCGTGGCCAACATTGTCCTGATTAATGACCCGCACGCCCGATCTGCAAAAAGAAGTAGCAAGCGGCGTAGATAGCATCACAAGCACGCAAGGCTCCGCGTTGTGCGCCAGGTATTCGCCAGGTACGTCAATGACAACGGCAACAAATGCGCCTTGAACGCCGAATTCGTCAAGTTCAAACAAGAGAGGTGCGTCTGCAGCGCCCGCCGACCGCAGGCGTCCCGGCGTTACAGTGCGCTTGGAACCAATTCAAGCAGGCAAACACGTTCATTGCCAATTTTCAGGCGCGTCTTACTACGAACTACTGAGAAGGTGCTGAAGGGTTCCGAGATTTATGCTTCATATGGGGAGGTATTCACCCGCAGCTTGGAGCACCCCACTTTTTCTGGCCCAAAGAGGAAGTGCTATGTTTAGAAGTATTTGTATGAGCTTTTCATCTTCTGCCTGTGACGAGAACATTCAGGTATTTTGGCGTAATCGTGAACAGTACCTTGGTTACACGCTGGGATCAGGCTAATATTTGGGGCCGCAGTGCTGGTAGGCGTTTCTTCGTCGCAAATGCTCCCTGTACAGGTGCCTTGGTAACAGGCAACCAACTAATGGAGCTGTTGGCTTGAATCGTTCAAAAGCCACTGATTGCGCGTTGCAGGACAGCTCCTTGGTGCCAGGAGTGAATAAATTAACGTCCAGTGGCAACAGGCAAGGGCAAGCTCTCCATGTTGAATGAAGAGCATGTAGAATAAGTCAGAGCTGGCAATCTAGTACTTCTGCAAGCGCGGTCGTGTTTTGCTGCACTTTGGACAAGGGAAATCCTGTCCGTAGGCACAATGGCGAAACTCGTTCCACTCTTCCGCGGATCTACTCATCGCTGTCCGAAACACTTTCTGCTTCGGAAGCTTCTTCAGAAGCATCGCTGTCTCCGCTTGAATCCGATGAGTCTACGGTGTACTTCTTCGGCGCCTGCGCCGCCGCGCGACGAGGCCTGTTAGACGCGATCGGAGATACCTCCACGCCCAAATCTGGACAAAAAATAGCGAAAGATGCACGAGCCTTCCCCACAGATGTGAACCACGTGGAAAACGTACGACGACGACTTACTGCGTCTATAAAAAAACATATGAAAATGGAGCCCAGCTAGGTATTCGGCCATGGCTTTGAGAAGCAGCCTGCCGGCAACGATGGACTTATCTTACCGTCGTCTGTGGCAGGGCCAATAGCGTCATCATTCCTGGATTGCCGCTTTTTTGGAGTTTCTCGAGGCTTTGGCTTCTGCGGTGTTGACTGCGCGGACGTCCTAGGAGTTGAGGACTTCGCTTTTCTTGCGGACTTCACACAGGAATCCGAATCACCGGAGTCCGCCAGCACCCTGCGTCTTTTGGGCTTCGGCGGCGTTTTGGTCACAGAGTGATCTGTAGTCGGTTCTGCAGAGGCAGGTAGAGCAGTTGCACCAGGAGCCGGCGCTGGAGGTCCGTTTCTGAGTGAACACGAGACAGAACGCGCAATGAGACTCCGAAGCAACTTACTTCATGCAGACAGACGCGACCATTAGCGATCCAATTATGCGAAATTCGGCTTCAGTGGTAGTGATGGATGTTGTACATGCACAAATTCTTCACCGCTGAAAGAAGATTGCTCACATGGTGTGTGTCGCGCTGGTGGACATGAGCTGAGCCGGCTTTGAAGAATTTGAGGGCTTGGCCGCGCTGCTGCCCGTAGGTGCAAATATCTCGTCCAGGGTTAGTTGTTTAGTTCTAATGGGAGCGGCCGAAGAAAAAGAATTCCCTCCTCCTAGTCTAAGTCGGTCAAGAAGCGAAAGCGACTGAAGTGGAGGTCGAACGGCTGGGGCCTGTGGGGTGTTTTCTTCCTTCTCGGTCGTCGCCTTTGGAGTTTCTTGTGACTGCAACAACGACGCGAATCCGTGTCCATCTGCAGCTGTCGGTAACGCAGCAGTAGGCCTTGAAGACACCTGTGGCTTCGCTTCGTTCGCTGTCGGAGCGTGCTGAGATCTCGACTGCTTCCTGGAAGGCCGATCCTCTTCAGAAGAATCGTCTGGAAGGCTCACTTCATCTGAAGACTCATCTGAATCGTCTGAGGAGCTCACACACTCCTCCTCAGAGCTTGGCTTTGCCTGCATATTTGCATCAACATAACAGCGATGCGACCAGGTTCCTTTGTCCCACGTGGCAGCCAAGTTAAGTCCCGATGTCGAAAGCCTGCAACGTATTCAGGATTGGAGCTGGCGAGCAAGGCTGAGGTGAAGTGGCACCTTTTTACGGGCTTTGGATGTCGACTTGGCGCTCCCCACTTTGGGTGCTGCTTTGGGTACACCTCCTTTCACTGCCTTCGGCTTTCCCTTAAGGGCTGTGAGACCCTTCAGGCCTTTCTTGTTCTCCAAATGCTTGTGAAAAGCAAGGTCCGCTTCTCTCTGCTTTTGATCAGCAACTTCCTAACAGACACGTAGGTCACAAAGGCATGGACGCGCACGCAAACACTCAGGCTGGCCTGGCTTTGAACATGCAGGGCATCTATCCAGGGAACGCTGCTGCTGTGCTGGAGCGTATAGTTGCCCCCCACGCATCACCTGCTTCTCAATCGCTTCTAAAAGGGCGTCTAAGTCCTTCAGCCACAAGGTGCGGATGTCTGTCTGCCGAAGATTCTCAAGCTCAACTTCTTTGTCGCGCAGCTGCCGCTTCAAATCTTCAACCTGCATCCACAGATTCGTAGGAAGAACAGAGGAAAAGCAGGTGCTTATGCTTTTGGTGGCTTGTTCATGAACGAAGCAGATGCTGCGCAGGCAAGTTAAGGCGGCAGACTAAAGGCGTTCTTCCTCCCTCAAGGTGCTTTTCCCCATATTCGGCCAAGCTTGAGAACTGCAAGGTCTGAGCCGCCAACTGCCTCTTGCTGCTGACTGCATCGCGGGCCTCCTGCTACATACCGAGGTACTTTATTTACTGTTTATTCGCATCTACAGATAGTCATCCTCAGGTACACAACAGACAGGAGAAAACAGGCACAAAGCTTCGCTGGTGTATTTATGACCGAACACAGCAAGAGTAGTTGTCGCACGAGTCACGATTACTTTCTCGGTTGTTAGACTCCACAGAGGCATCCCAACGAGATAGTCAAAGTCCGAGCCTATACACCCGCATGCAGTCGGCACCTCTTCATCGGCACTTTCTCTTTCCTGAGCGCATGCACAGTGTACATGATATATGTACACCCGACGTGGTTTTTGTCCAGATAAATAAGCATGACGGGAAGTAGGCTTCATTAGAGTGTTAGTGGCCAAAGGCAACTGCAGAGTGCAAAAAAATCGCATATACAACTCACAGACAAGCCATGCTCTTGGGGGGTCTCGCGTTTGAGGATGCTCTCAATGAGACATGCACATTTCTTCTCCAGTTCCCTCATGGGGTCATACCCCTTAAAACAAACCGGACAGTGCCTGGCTCCAAGCACGGGAGTTAAATCGTGAGCTTGGAGCTAAAACAATGCTACAGCTAAAACAATCCTGTATGCTCGATACTTTGGCTGCATGATATCTGCTACTGCGCTGTGAGTGTGAGAAAATCGAGAACAACGAAAGAGCTATAGTTCCTGTAGAGCTGCTTGCCTTAGCGAATAGCTCCTCTATTAAAGTTTGGCGCCGCTTGTTGTTCACAACCAATTCTCCGCAAAGGACTGAAGTGATGAAGCGGACTCTGTTGTGTAGAATAGATCTTTCTTTCTCCGACACTGCGATGAGATAAGCTTTCCGCTTCTGCGGCATCGCGCACATCATTCAACAGTCCAATCATAAGAACATCACAGCCTTTTTTCTATTGCAGAGGCCTATAAATATAAGTTGCCACGTTTCCTGCCTAGTTGAGCCAGGGCTAAAGTATTGCGTAGTGGCGACTGACGCTAGGGTCCATTCAGCCTAATGCTAAGTATGAAAAGATGCTCGTCCGTCAAGGGTATGATGATTGTGATTCTTTGGAGGAAAGAAAGGGTGCGGATGACTTACCTCATAGAACGCCAAGCGAATGGAAGCAAAGTCCTTCATGATTTCAAGTTCGTCAGCGTATTTTTGAACCTTCCCCTCAGCATTGAAAAGGTGATAGTTTTGGGTACTTAAGGAAGATTTGAGACGAAACATTTTCACAAGGCCCTCATGATCGGCCCCCTCAAGGCGCTCTGAAGCGATAGCAAAACATCTAAATGCATAACCAATCAAAAGCTAGCACCTCAGACAGTCCGTCAAATTGTGCGACTTTGCTTCGTATGGATGGTGAGGACGAAACTGAGCTGTTGCGCAACGCCTGCGACAAGCCCTTCTTTTCACCTGCCGAAAGCTTAACAACAAACTTAATGTCTTCATGACTGCTGCTGTCCCTGTAGTCGAAAATCCAAGGATCCTTCTTGTCGGGTGCTGGCAGCTGCTCTTCAATCCATTCTTTGTAATCCTGCAGTCGAATCCGAAAAGCACCTGCACTCCAGCTGCAATATCGAGCCTTGCTGTAGTAAAGCTTAGGAATCAGCAGACCCTTCTTTTAGGATGCCGTGTAAATGCTTTTTTCTTCAACTTCTGGTGAGTGTAGAGTTAATATCTACCGGAGCGTACCTGCGTCCAGCGCTTGATGGGTAATTCGCTTATCTCTATGACATCTTCCCCCTTCTTTTCAATAAGGCCAATGGTCTCGAATGCAGTTTTGGTCGCGTTTTCTTCAATTATGCCCTTAAACCCCCTATACCATGGCTTCATCCGAACCATCTCCTCTCCCGCGATGAATCTTCATGAACAAGCAGCAGAAGAAAATGCGCTTACCGCATGGATCTACGACCGTTTCAAAGGCACAGCATCCAGCCTCACAAAAGTTTGTGGAAGGTGAACATATGTGTTCCATTTAACGTTTTTTCCACGTGGCATGTTGCGTTGTGGTGAGGAATGCTGACCTTTTCAAGTTAGAGATAATGTCTTTTGGGTTATAGTTGGGGATGAAGGAAGACCACCCTGTTCCGATGCCTTCGCTTCCATTGACAAGCACAGTTGGAATGACAGGGACATAATACTTGGGCTCAATCTTTTGACCCTCTTCATAAAGGTATTCCAGCAGTGGGTCGTCCGCCTCAGGAAAGACTAGACGAGTGTACGGCGCGAGCTTGGTGAAGATGTAGCGCGGTGCAGACGCATCTTTCCCTCCTTCTTTCCTCGAGCCGAATTGTCCAACAGGCTCAAGGAAATTCAGGTTGTTGCTGCCCACAAACCGCTGCGCCATGGTTATGATAGTTTGTTGCAGGGACTGTTCTCCGTGGTGGTAAGCACTCTGTTCGGCTACGTAACCTGACAACTGAGCGACCTTCAATTCAGCCTTCGTATTTTTCTTGAAAACTGCAAACAGCACTTTGCGCTGCCCAACTTTCCAGCCATCCACAAGTTGAGGGATAGAACGCTCATTGTCGTATCGGGAGAATTGAACAAGTTCCTTGTTTACGAAGTCGGAGAAAGTCAATTCCCTCATTGAATGGTCAACAAAGGTGCCCTCACGATAACCCTGCAGCCAACGCTTTCTATCTTCTGCACGTTTCTTGCTGAAGGCCATATCGATCAGCTCCCCATCTCCGGTGCCTGCAAACAGAAGTGAAAACACAGAATGAGCCACGCACATAGAGAAGTGTTAAATCAGCACTGGTTACTGACCATACAGACAGCCCCCGTGCGACTTTGGGGAGCATGAGATAGCTTTGACATGAGAAAGGCGCTGAGTACAAAAAATCTCAAACAGAAGCCTGTGCGCAATGTCTTGCCTGTCCATCGGAATCTGATTCGATGCTTATCCAGTGCCTGGAAGTAGTCCTTAAATTCTCTGTCGGTGGAAGTACCCAGCCCCTGCAGCCGTTCAACACGATTGAATGCCCAGCTTATGCAGATACTGACTGGACTAGTCGTATTGTACCATGCCTAGTCTGTGTATACTTTTTTGACCATCTGTGCCTTTGTCAGACACGACAGACTTTATAATACTTTATCTTCCAACCGGTGAGGTTCCCGGCCTGTTTCCTCCACATGTCATATTCAACGAGGGTGAAAAATGCCTTTTCGACCGACCCCTTCGATACCTGCATTGGGAACAGTTTGAACAAGTTCCTAGGTTACTTCATGGATGAACAAAAACGTGATGCTTGCGTGCATTTTGTGCAAGTGCCGCTGTCAGGATCTGTACTACGGTTTCACCTTGACAATGGGTGTGACAAACTCGGTGAGAAAATGGTTGCACTGTAGCAGCTGGGGCCAGTAGTGGTGGAGCATGTTGATGAGAAGCCCCTTTATGTGCGACCCGTCATAGTCCTGTAGGCACACTGCGCAGGAAAAGCACATGGACGCCTTAGACCCCGCTGGCTCCCCGCTATCGCTCAGTTAGCCAAACCTTGCATGAATAATGTGTCTGAATCAAACCTCGCAAAGACATAAAGCTCTGCATCCAATTCAGAGCACAATGCAAGACTTACCTGGTCTGTCATGATCATGAGGGATCCATAACGCAAGCCCCGCGCGTCCTGCAACTTATCGTTAATCTGCAGTCCAAGAATTCTGAGGATGTTCTGTATTTCTCGATTCTCCTTTAGCTGCTTGAATGATGCTTCGCGCACATTTAGCAGCTTCCCCTGAAGGAACTCACCAGGCCAAATCGTTCTGCCTTTGCCTTTCCGAAAACAAATTACGGAGGGATTCTAGAGACTGAAGTGTAATGCAGGTTAAATATACCATCATGCATAGTACTCGCAGTGGGAATATGAATCACTTAGTGCGCATTCTCCCCTCAAAATGCAAATCTTGATGCGATGCGAAAGGGACAGACATAAGACCTCAAGGGCTCTGTAATCGTGAAACTTACCCGAAGCGGAAACACGCCATATTTATCTCTGCCAACGACAGAAAGGCCCGCAAGACAAGACGTTTTGGCGCTGTCACCCTCTGTGAGGATCAACGTGCACTCCTGGGCATAGCGGCCCCCTGCGTCACCAATTGGCACTGCGGCTGCCTAGCATGATGCAGCGTCATCGGCTGGCTCCGGTGCGCTGTGCACGACATCAAAGAAGCGCGTAAGTCGGTACCCCTGTACTGTTGACGCAAGTGGAGCATTCTAAATGCCCACGGTACACACCAGTGGCTGCGCCAAGGCTATAATGGAACACGTGCACAACTTCTTGCACAGGCCAATGCGCCAACAGTGCTCAGTCGTGCGAGCTTAGCTGTGAGCGGTCACGAAAATTTTTTTTTGCGTAGGGGATGCAACGCATGAAGCGACACATAGTTAGTGCCCACCCGCCTCGTTAGCGTCCTCAAGTTTGGAAATGCCCGTGAGACGTTCTCTGCCTTTTGTCTTTCCCACAGACATCTGACGCCTCAGTTCAACCTAATCAAGATATTCATGCATCTCTCTAGATAGTCAAGCGTACAGCTCAAGCATACTCCAACGAGTTTCGTCGATTATATACGCACTGTTGACTAGCATTGAAACCCGCAAAAAAATAAAACCACAGGGGGTCTCATCGCTTAGGTGAGCTGTACCTGTGCCTTTGTCTGTGCCCACAAGAGAACCCCTTCTAAGATAGGAGATTTAGCGACAGCGTTTATTGTCCGCTCCGACAAATTACACTTGCTCCCAAAGCGAGAAACAGTCGTGGTTAGCGTCTCCTTTGTTTGCGAGTCGAAAGCCGGGTTCTCGATAAGACATTTGACAAATACCCAAAGGTGCTGCCTGAGTCACGAAAATCAGACGGGCTAGCCATGTACCGTTTCAACACATTATCTATATTCACATGTTCTTACGCGTTAACGCCTAGTGGCATCCTGCTATCATTAGATGAGCAAGCTGAAAGACGTTGTTCTATCATGGTCCCCGGCGCCGCGGCGTGGTACCGACCTCACGTGCGCGGCCTTGATCTCCATCCCTCCTTTATTTTTGGCATTCGCCTTCTTAACTAAGGCCGCCAAGAGCGGCTCTATGACGTGATTTACATGGTGGCCCCCCTTTGGCGTGCAAATACTGTTGACAAATGACACCTGAGAAAACGCGCTGCCGTCTGCGTACAATATAGCGAAGTGAGCCACAGCATCAGGAACACTGGAAACGCATGTCTTTCAGTCTGGGTATCCACAGGATACATGTGATCAGTTACTACTGCGCTGCCTGTTCAGCTCTTTTCCATTTCTGCCCAGGCCTTCAGGCTGCTTGTGCTTGAACATCTCTAATAAACGTGTTTACACGCGACCGACCCGTCTGGCTAATAACGACTTCCCATCTATGCATTTTTTCGTGAATTTTAATTGTCTGCCTTTCAGGCGGCCTTTCGTTCTCCTTGTCCTCATCCTGGGCAGTCTCTGTGCCATCCTCTGTCCCTTCTCCCGTGGAATCGCTACTTTCACCGTCACTGCCTTTCTTTTTTCTCTTCTTTCGTCCTCCACCTTTGCTTTTGCTCCCCCTCTTTCTTGATGGGCTTTCCCCAAGGTACAGGTCAACGTATTCTACGAAGTTGCGTACTGGCAAACGCATGCCATTCCAGTAAACAGCAGTCCCTGCAGTGCCAGCCAGATCGTAGCACCTTTTTCGTAGCAAAGATATCAAATCCTCATCAAGCCTGCGACGAAGATACAACAGACAGACGACTCGGCAACCATTTGCGTGTGCGCTTGGGCAGCAGATTTGCAGGTATTGGAAAATGAAGCCTCGGCATGCAACAGAGAGCATCCTTCTTACGTCGTCATCCCAAAACGGCGAAGGTCAGGTTTGAATTTAACGGCCACGTAGTCGCCCGCCCCGTTAAATGGCGAAATGACCGGAGGATCTTGTTTGCTCATATTGTCGGTCCACACAACCTTAATCTTTCTGAAAATAGGGGAACCCCGAAACACAACAATCTGAGGGCCAGATGCAGACGGCAAGTGCTACATGCGATATCAAGCATGGACAATGCGACAAAGAGACGGCAGAAGCATGTGGAGAAGCAGAGGGATTGATCGAACGAAGCGAGGAGCAAAAAAACAGCTGAGCTCGACGGCACCAAACCGAAGCATAGCGAAAAAATGAAGAAAATACTGGCTAAGAGGATGCCGTGTCATGGACAGCGAGGGAAGAGGCACACAATTACACTTCCGTCACTACAGCCAGGGAAAAGTTAAGAGCGAAACCCTGGAACTGCCAAACCACTAGGAGGTCTATGAAGCCAAAGGCAAGGGCAGACAGAGGCGAAAAGGCACACAGAGATATCCAGAAAAAATACAACCAAGCAAACGCGGCTTGGGGGGACAGAGTGCATAAGGCAGGACGGACACTTGGTGGTGAAAACATTGCGACAAAAGAAAAGAATCAAGCGAGATTGGCTCACTTGTTTCTCTTGCTGTCTGCGCATTCGACTTCAAAATATGTAGAAAATATATTCGTCAACTTGGCGCCAAAGCCATTACGGCCTCCCGTCACTCTGGCCTCTGTGTCGTCGTAGTTGTCACTAGTGAGCAACTGACCGAAGATCAGCTCCGCAACGTACACCTTGTGTTCTTTGTGAATTGCGACGGGAATACCTAAACGCGCCACACGCCTTCCGTGCCAGAGGCTTTTTGGGGGCGCCACTGGAGATGCAGAGCGTCCACTATAGGAAACGACGGGAAGCAAGCGGCAGGCAGAACCGACGAGGCAAGCGGGTTTTTGGACGAGTGCTTAGCTTTATTTCGTCGAGCCAGAAAGCCATGTTGAATCATGCAGAACAAAATAAACAACGCCAACATTTTACAGGGGAGGAAACAGAGGCAAAGACAAACCGTCTCCGTCGTTCCATACACGGATAGTTCCCTCGACCTGGTTGACATTGACTTTGATAGCCGTCATTTTCGCCCTTGGCGCCGCACCGCCTTCCGTTTCTCTCGCCTTCACATCTGCTGCATTAACTAATATCTCGTCAACTATTTTGTAGAGCCCCGGAGCAAATGATATGACCCGTTGCTGCATTCGCTGCTCCCCTTCAGGCATCACCCATAGCTGTTGGGAACTTATCTCCGTACTGCCGATGTACGAGTCCGGACGCAATAGAATGTGTTCCAGTTGCGACTTCTTCTGGTACCTCTGAGCCATTATGAAAGGAAACAAAAGTGGCTTTTAAGGCATTCGGAACGAAGAATGAGGTGTACAGCAAAAACTGAAGTAGAGCGAGGGACGGGATTCTTGACTACCGCCTATCCTTCCTTCCTCAACAAGCATATTGCGCTCAGTATTTAGTGAGAGCATGTAAAATATTTCACGTAGCGCATGAGTATATGTGCCTCAAAGACGAAACTACGGGGTCAAAAACAAACGAACAGACGAAATGCAGGCATACATGCGTATGGATCGCCATCCTAAAGCTACAGTTTGTGCTTATCGCTGCGCTGTTCTCTATGTGTAGCTAGAGGAGGTAAATAGAAGCAAACCGACGTGAAAGTTCCATTTGATTCACCCTCTCGATTATTCAGCTTATGCGGACACGTTTTCGATACCTCTTCAATTGTCTTTTTCGCCCTTTTAGCGCCGCCCCCGCTCCTACAAGTAGGCCCTGATTCTGCTTCTTCATCGCTGGAGCTTATCTCGTGCGCATCTTCGGTGTCAGACGAGCTCATTTTGCAGACACAATTGCTGCTACAGTCGTTTCCGCTTTTGTTGCTTTTCTTGCTGTGCCAGTTGCTGTTGCTGCCGCTGCTGTTGTTGTTGCTGTCGCTGATGACTCCGGTATTGATGAGGATGCTGTTGAAGCTGCAACTATCTTTGGGTCTGCTGCAGTCGATCCAGGGGGCCGTGGTGATCACAATGTCTTCTCCTTTTCGTGCTCAAGACAGAGGCAACAGCCAAGGCAGAACCGTCCCTGGTAGCAAGGGATACGGTCTGTGACAATTTAAGGTTGTCCCTAGTGAACCCTGTTGGGCTTTCAGTCTACGCAAGGGAACGGGGGGGTTGAGTGTGTTTGTAAAGCAACCCCACTAGAACAGTCAGACAGACTGAGGGCCCCCCCGATGGACCGTCTCTGCGGCCCGATTTCGTAGCCAAAAATCCAGCTTGCTTTACTGGTGGAAATATGAAAAGCAAAACAATGAAGCCGGAGCTGGGCACCACGATCGGGCAATTACTGCAGGCCCGAACTGCAGCCCCAAACAGCCTCTTCCGTCTACAATAACCCTATTTGCAGTGGAAGCTAGCAGGCCCTAATTTCATAATTGTAGTGAGTCTAAATTTGCGTTTCGATGAGTCTAAACCGAAACCAGAGGCAGTAAAGTTAGAGTTACGGCGGTCGTGGGAGGGATACTCAGGGGGAAAGCATGTGCTGTTCTGCTCCTCGTAGATTCCTAGATTTGCCTTGTGCTGCGTTGGATATGGACGTGAGACGCCGCTGGAACTATGGAGCTATTACCAATGTATAAATGGGATTGTTTAAGAAGATATCAAGGTTTCAATTTGCGACTTGTGGACGTCGCAACGAGACGTTGCACGAGAGCCCGTTGAAGTAATGGATCTCGGGCACTCCTTGGAAGTTTCTGCGAGGATGCTGCACCGTCTGTTCGAATTCTGCAAAAAAGCAGGCATTACGTGCCAAATTAGTTTTTGGGGGGGAAAATTGTAGGGAGAGAAATCGAGAATTCTTAATTGCTGCTCGCGAAGCAGCGTGCAGCAATGTGCTTAGCTTGAGGGTAGCACAACCTGTATACCACAATTAGTACCCGTCAAGCGGTCCGCGCCATCCCAGTCAAACGAGCCACGCAGCAGAACGTCAAAATGTGCTTGCTTGCCATGACAAATTAGGCAGCGTAATCACCTGCAATCAACCTTTGTGTCGGACACAAATAACGTCAGCTGCGAGCAGACTAGGTAGCTCTATACGCAATCAAGTCACAGAGACTGATGAAGCGGCACTTCCTAGTACATGAATTTAAATTGTGTGTGTTCTATCGTTCTGCACTACTACTATGGGTGAAACTGCGCTCTGCAGCTACGGCCCGCATTGCGGAGTGATGATACTAAAGAGTTGCAAAATTGACTAAAAGAAAAAAGCAAGAGACTACCATTTTTCACGGACTGGGCAGTCATTTTGGGTTGCAAAGGCAGGAGTTTGAGCCTTGGCTGCACATGAAGACCATGCCAGGCAAATTAATGGGCCATACTGTGCGTAGGGAAATGCCCAGGCTGGTAGCATCCAATGAAGCGACTCTGCTAGTGTGTGTTTCCGTCTATATTATAGCAGAAGATGAGCCTGGAAGAGGTTTAATGCCCATGTGGCCCTCCATGAGGCCCGCCTACAAGTGTGTCGGCTGATGGTGTGCGCAGTGCTGCAATGCAGGGGAAAGCCACTTCAATTCAGCCGTGCAGACGTTTAATGCTTCCCTAGGTTTGACATTCATTTCTCAACATTGTATCTAGATGTAGACGGTCACTATGATGCATTTGACGGATAGGCAGCAACACCTTGCTGCAGGTTGGGATTCTCCCGACGAACTGAGCGCTCTCTGTTTTCAACTTCTTTGGGAAGAAAGCGGGCGCAGTTTACCTTTCAAGAACATCCTGCTCTGCCAATGCCAGTTTAGGTACAAGAGCTCTTAAGTCAGTTGAATTCATGGTTATCTCGGGGGTTCCACAGTTGTCCCTGCTTTTCCGTAACGTGGAGAGCCTTTCACAGAACCAGGATTGGCTCCGTTTTTGATTTCGTATCACCGTTTCCAGGTTCTGGAACTGGTCTGTGCTCAGTTTTTCTTCGTTACACAGTCGCCTACAGCATGCTGCAGCACGAGGATCCGGTTCAACTGCTGTGCGTTTGGCGTCCGTGAGCACACGGCAGCAGCGGGCCTTAACTACTGGCTCCACCTCTACTGCATTGGCGCTGCTAATACGGACGGCCCCGATGTAGCTAAAAAGGCAATGAGCAGCCAAGTTCACTGCAAATCTCAGGGGGCTGGCATGGCACCCACAACGGAAAACAAGTGGAAGAGTAATCCTGTACGTATCGGACTTTTGTGACCTATTTGCTCACGGGGAGCTATTATCCCTCAAGTAGCTGATATTTTTGCTTGAGCTTAATTAACATGAGAACACTTTTCTTGCTCTGACTGGATGCAGGCCGGTGACGTATCTTCCTTGGCAGGAGGCATCATTTGTGTGGAAAACGATGGTGGGCGATTGTGGCCACGAACACCCTGACAAACGGCTGAATAAAATTGTCATGCAGGATGTACGTCAATGCGTTGAAACCATCGTGAGGAGCTATCTGCAAGGGATCGTGAGGAACGCCACACGCGAGTGTAGCTTTTGAAGGGAGAAACATAGCATGCCCAGCCCGGCAGTGCTCAAAGGATACGCGGGCCTGTGAACACTGTCACCAGGCAGTGTGACAGTATACGTGGCTGTGCCGTACCTGCCAAAACGCGGATAACAGGCTACCGAAATCCGAGTCACTTCTGGAAAACGTTGGGAGAGAGGCGAGGAATCGAGCTTTGGAACCACAGGCGATCTTTGGCACCGCAGGGAGGCAAACAGGAAATCAACGTTCTGGAAACCAGACGCATCATACAGGAAATAAGTGGGCACCAGCAACAGCGCTTCACCGTATAGAAGCATCCACTAGCTGGGAGAATCGGCTCGAACACGATAGAAAAGGGGCAGAGGGGAGGGAACCAGATACCAACAAGAGCCTCCAGCCATGGAGATACGGGTACAATAAAAATATTCGGAAGAATATTAGAGTAACTAATGGATCAGAACAGGCGAAAGAAGACTCCAGTCAGCTCAACTTTCTTGGGAAGGCACGTACCGGTGAGTCCCTATCCTCACCATTCTGGTGCTGTTTAGGAAAAATGGGGAACCGTCCGGCGCTACAGTTTCTCTAAAAGTTTGCCCACCTCATATTAACTTGCCGACAGCCACTGTTAGTGTCTCTTGAATTGTAAAGCTTGAGTTCATTGTGTGAACTTACCCTCGCAGCAACGCTACGTGAACACTGCCTAGCCCTCTCACAGGGCAAGATACTCCACAATGCCTTGCCAATTTAGTTTGGTGTCCTCTCGGCAACCCCACGTCACAAAGTATTATTGGTCCATAGCTTTGTGGTTAGTCTACGCCCACCACATGCCACCGCCGCACTTGACTCTACTGGCCGTATCACATTATGTACGGGTGTCCAGGCCATATTGTGGATAAAAGAAGTCCCAAAGAATGGTTTTCTTAATCAGTGCCGCACAGATATTACACTGTATACTGAATTGCAAGCCTTCCAGCGCTCCACTAGGAAACAGGTACGCCGACAACCGCTTGCAGTAAATCATAATTGATGGGAACCAAACGCTCATGCAGTATTCTGTTGGAAGAATGAAAAGAATTCACAAAACTTTCGAAAGCAAGCAATCCACGGCAGGTGTCGCAGGACCTAAGCCCTTCCAATGTGCAGTAACGCAGCCCGGTTGGAGATGGTTGCGCTGTGTCACATGCTGACGAACTACATCACCAAATCCTGTTTCATTTTAGATCAACAGGCCTGTCGCTTAAGAGTAACTGAACAGATAGGCTCCTACGGGAAAGTATCGGCATCCAGAAACGCTGCGCAAAGTAGGTGCGGGCTGGGGCCCCCCACGAGAGATCGTGCGCAATGGTGGTTTGGTGGATCTATCTTTGTGACTCGAAGTTTCAGGCAGAGTTTGCTACAGCACAGGAGCTGCAATATTTGTGTTTGTCTCTTAAACTGTCAAGTTAACCAACGTGGCTCTGGTTTGAAGGAGAGACAAGGGCCTCATGGAACCGCCACGCTCTTTGCTGTTTCTCGTTGGGGCCCTTTAGGGTGGAGGACCCCAACTTTCATGAGGGCTTCTTTGACACCTTCAGCTCCTTTGTTCAAGCCATATTTGTAGCAGGCCTCTTCCCAGTTCCACGCATGTTCTCGTGAGGCCCGAGTGCTCTTCTTGAAGTTGCTTCTGGGTCCGAAGGCAGGCCCTTCGCCAATAGCGAGTCTTTTCTCGGTTTTGGATGTCGGAAAGAAGTTACTAATTCCAGATTCAATTCTTGAGCATCGTAGAAAAGACTTCAGCAAGAAATGTTCGGCTCCACTGCCTTAGCCACGAACACAAGCGGGGGCTTGTTCGGCTCGACTACCCAGACCCCTGGAGCGACGGGTGGGACTACAGGCCTCTTCGGCAGTGGGGGCCAAGCATCAGGAACGGCACCAGGAAACTCAACAGCAACAAACGCCTCCACAGGAGCCCCTTCAACGGGGGGACTGGGCTTGTTTGGGGGCGCTTCCGTGACCAACCCCAGTACCACGGGAGGGGGCCTCTTTGGAACTGCAGCAACCGCTGGCAACAAAACTTCTGGCGGAGGCTTGTTTGGAAAGCCTGCAGGCACAGGAGCCTCTGGTGGGGGCCTCTTTGGCAGTGGCACCTCCAACACAGCCACTGGCACAGGAGGAGGAGGCCTCTTTGGAGGCCTTGCTCCTGCTGCCGGAGCCTCCAGCAGCACTGCTGGGTCAAACCTAGGTGCGGTGGGTGGGGGAAGCCTCTTTGGCACAAATGCTGCTGGAGGTGCAGCAGCGCCTGCAGGGGCAAGTGGAGGCCTCTTCGGTGCAGCTAAGCCAGCAGCAGCAGCGCCCTCCACCGGGGGTCTCTTTGGCAGCAGCAGTACCACAGGGGGTGGACTTTTTGGCGGCAGCAGCAGCAACAGCACGGGGGGGCTATTCGGAAGCAGCAACACTGGAACGGGTCTCTTTGGCAGCAGCAGCAGCAGCAACGCCGGCGCAGGTGGCCTTTTGGGGAGCAGCAGCAGCGCCGCCGGCAGCAGTGCTGGCAGCTCAAAGGGAGTCAACATCAGCAGCGCTGCCTTTGCTAATGTAGACTGGCGTGCTGCTGCTTTGCTGCCGAGACAGCCCACTCTAGAGAGTTTGGGGAGAGTGCTGCCGCAGCTGCCCCAGGGGGCCCGAGAGGTGGAGGTACAGCTCAGGGAACAGGAGAGGCAACTGGAATCCTTGCAAGCTCAAACTCTTGCTTTGAAAAAGTGAGGCTTTCTTTCTCAGCTGCGCCTTGCTGGGCGGGCGCCCCGCACAGACCCAGAGTGCCCTCAGCCCGCATGCGTCAGTGCAAAGGAAATGGAATCTTTTTTTTAGTTTTTATTTTACTTTCAGGTCATTCGGGTCACTCGAGGGAGGCCTGGCGGCGGAGGCGGCGAGAGTGGCAGCCGCGGGCCATCGCATTTCAGTGACGAAACGGCAGACAAGTGCAGTGCAGCCTCTTCTGGAGAGGGACAAGGTAAGCCTGAAGAGTTTATGTAATTTGTTGTTTGGGCAGCTGGAGGCCTTGCGGGCTTCTGAAGGGTCCCCTGGGGCCAGTGAAAGACTGCTGTTGAGCCTGAGGAGGAGCTCCTTGAGCCTATTTGGATTTTCTAGAGCTGGCGTGTGCTATGTAGTCGTTGGTGCTGATATACAAGGGGAACGTCCGAAGAGTTTCTTTCAAATAAACACCCTCGGTGCACCTTCTCTCGCGCGTTCTTGTATTTTGTATTTTGCAGAGTTTCTGCTTGCAAGTTGAACAGTTGTACCAGCAACTCATGCAGAACCTCGCAGTCGCAGCTGCTGGAATGGGGGCGCAATCGGCTGACGCGCCTTGTGCACTGCCGCTCCAGGTGCGACTCCGGAGCCGCTGCTAATCAGCCAAATGGCTGTTTAGTGTACCTAGCAACCTCGCATAGGTAGTTACTGCCTAGCTAGCTAGTACCCAGCTAGGAACCTGGCATCACCGCTGTTCAAGGACTTTTAGTGGCCTCAGCAGCGCATGCATGTGTGGACAAATGACCCAGGGAGTTGCGATGAAACTGCGCAGCTCAGTTTTCAGGGTTTGAGGATCAGGAATTGAAGCCATGTTTGTCCGCATTTCTGCAGATACCCTGCGCTTTGTCCACACCCTGCATCCAGCAGCTCTTGCAGTATGTTGGGGCGGCACGAGAACGACTTTGTCTTCTTGAAGCTCAGCTGCAGGAGCTGCGGTGTGCCCAAGAGGGAGAGCCTGGCGATGGCGATGGGGGGCCTCTCTTTGACGGGAATGGCCAACAAGAGGCCTCACTGGCCTCTGGACGGGGCGCCTCTCCCAGAAGAGCAGATGGCGTCTTGATAGTCGAAATCGTCGCGGCCCAGCGAGACCTCTTACTAAATGCATCGAAGAGGGTACATAGGGCACTCGGCTATTCTGGGCTTCCCGATTTGCTCATGTCCTTGGCCCCCGTAACATTGTGTGCCACCCAGACCGTTGTTCAGTTCGGGGTTCTTACGTGCGCCTGAAAGATCTTTCATGTTCCTGCTGTGCTCCTGTGGTCCTTGTTGCCTGGATGCAGGCATTGGTACTGATTGAAGCAGTGCAGGAGGCGCAAGAAGCCCTCGAGCAAGCAGGCATAAAGCTGTTGCCAGCTAGCGAAGACGAGAAGACAGAAGACATGCAGCGCAGTCAGGGTAAAATAACTTCAGCTGTGGAGGGTCTTTACTGCAGGTCCTGCGTTTTCTTACTGCTACTAGTACTGCCGGCGCGTTCATCATGTGAAAAACGGCTACAGTGTTTTGTGTTCGGTTTTCAGGTGGGACGGCCCCAGGCTCCCTGTTGGGTGGTGCCAGTGCAATAGGAGACAAAGCGCCTCAAAGCGTAGGCGGAGGTCGACTGCTTGGAAGTAGTGGTTCTCTTTTCGGAAGCAGCCAGCAGCCAAGCACGAGCGCTGGAGGTGGCCTCTTTGGATCTGCGGGGGCCCCACAGGGAGGCGGTACGAGTCTTTTTGGGGGTGCCTCGGCAGGCGGGGTAGGGCTTTTCGGCACACAGAATACGGGCCAGCAACAGCAACAGGGCACCCCTAGCACCGGAGGCCTCTTTGGGACATCAAGTGGAGGGGGCCTCTTTGGTGCCTCGAACAATACGGCTGCTACGGGGGGTCAGACCGCAGCAGGAACCACAGCACCAGGCGGGGGCCTCTTTGGGACCTCCAGCACAGGGGGAGGAGGCCTCTTTGGCTCGGCAGCGGCAGGGGCCCCGTCCACAACAAACACTGCTGCTGGGGGAGGGGGTCTTTTCGGGGCCTCCACAGGCACGCAGGGCGGAGGTGGAGGTCTCTTTGGCAACATCCAGCAGCAGCAGCAACAACCTTCCACAGGGGGCCTCTTCGGGGCATCCACAGGGCAGCAGAATGCGCAAGGTGGGGGCCTTTTCGGTGGCTCATCCACAGGGCAGCAAAATGCAGGAGGTGGGGGTCTTTTTGGAACCTCTTCGGCGACTCCCGCTGCGGGCACGACAGGGGGCCTCTTTGGCAGCACAACACAGCAGACAAATACTTCAGGAGGGGGTTTATTCGGAGCCTCCACTAACAATCAGCAAGGAACTGCTGGGGGCCTCCTGGGGGCATCCACAGGCACACAAGGCAGTGGCCTTTTTGGGTCCTCTACAGGGACGCAGAATGCAGGAGGAGGGTTTTTCGGGGCCTCTACTGCCAATCAGGGGACTGGAGGCCTCTTTGGGGCAAACAAGGGTGCCCAGACTGGCGGGGGTCTCTTTGGCAGCACACAGCAGCCGGCTGCTGGGGGAGGCCTTTTTGGCGCCAAGAAATGAAGGCGTCAACTCGTACCGCAGCTTAGTGGGATGCTATCTACTTTCCAGCTCCTCTCTATGAACATTGCTAGGTGGATGCTACAATGTTGGGGTCTTCTTCCTCTACATAGGCAACGAAGGAGGAGTGCTCCTTATTTGCTTCTGTGGACCATCTGTCAAGGGCTCTTTCGGGGTTGTGCTGGCGGGCTGTTTGCAGCAGGCTGTACTCTTTGTTTGGTTTCTGGGCCTTCTGTATCTGCTTCAAAGTGCCTATTATGTTTCTTGCTCTTCTCCCGCGCTTTATGCGTGCTGCAGTGGGCAGGTCGCCTTACCCCCAGACAGCCTGTCATATATGTGCCTCAGCAATGTATCCCCGGGGCTCCAATTTTCAGGAGCCGAAGAAGGCAAGGTTGCTGCGCTCAGCGCAGCCTCAAAGATGCGTGACTTCACCCAAATTTTTATAGTGTTGAGGTGTTGGTGAAACCCGTTGTGTGCATTTTGCCCGGCCTCATTAGCAACGTCAATTTAAAAGCTGGTTGCGTGACAACAATTTTGCTTTTTTGTCTGCACTTGTATCACGATTTGTGCCTCCGTTAACCGCTAGGCGCACTGAGGACCCGCAGATGGAGCGCGTTTTTTGGGACTTGAAATAGATGGCCTTCAAAAAGTTTCGGAGTTAGTGGGGAGGGCAGAGCCCTTGGGGAACATACGGAGGCGGAAAGGCCTCCGCCATGTCCCCAAGCCTCAGGCCACATTGGAAAGAGAACGGTATTGTTCAGCAGCACATTGCATCTGCCGCTAGGTTTCCTACGGTAGCCACGGCCCTTATCGCCGTAGTTTCTTTTATGGGCAGCGCCCTCTATTTAGCCAGTAGTGCGTCACGAAACTCCCGAACAGCACCCAATGACGACACCTGAGCCGGCCACAGCAGCAGCGCTGTAGTCAAGCGTGCATAGCGGAGCACCTAATGCTGACACAGTGCAGCACTGGTGAGTTTGCGGCTCTCCACAAATCGCGTGGGGGCCTTTACAGGCAAAGTAGGCGGAAGAGAGGAAACGGACAGTTTCCTTCTGGAGGCCTCGCCGGCAACGCAGGGCCTCGCAAATTTGTCTAACAGGCTACGGTGTCCCATTGTTCTAGACGATTAACATGTCGCTACTGTATCTTTGCTCCCCGCAGCAAGTAAGCAATCTGTGAAAACGATATACGGCTGGCGGCCCTTCTACAAACTGATTGAGCCTAGGCACTAGACAGTCCCGGCTCCTAAGCTGTGCCGCCAGCTAACATATGTTACACTTGAAGGCGTGCTGTCGACGGTGTGTATTGCCCACAAGTGTGCGTGCACTCGCACGTACGCGCCCGTCAGCAGAGAAAGGCTGCATAGCTGATCTTCCGGATGTCCATACGGGATCTGATGACTCGCCGCGCTGATAAATGCTCAGGATACGAGTTGGGGCTTCCATCTGAGAGAGCGCCGTCGCTCGAGCACACAGTGGACACTGCAGAGTCGCTCCTCCGCAGCCGGCTGTCAGCCTTGGCTGTGCTTGGGCCTTTCGGAGGACTCCCAAGGCCTGAGAGCCGGCCGAAGAGCGTCGGGAGAAACGCAGCCACCGCCATGGTCTGTTCTTCTACGAGTTCCGTGTCAACATCTGCCATCCCGTAGTCAGCGCCCGCGGCCGTGGGGTCCATGGCTGCTGCGCCCATGATGGCGGCGGCGCCACCCAGCACGGGCGAGTTGTCCAGCACGCTCCCGAAGATGTTGTAGCCCGCTTGCTGCGACACACTCTGCAGCAGGCCCTGATCTTCAGAACCTTCCATACCCAGGGCCCCTTGCATCAGCCCCTTTAGAATAGTAGACCCTTTGGACGGGCCCGCCGCCACCTCCTCAACTGCTGCAGCTTCCGCCCCGGGGTCGGCGGAGAGCCCCATGTCGCCGCCAGTTAAGTTCCCGCCTGCGGCTGACGGGTCCACGACAGAAGCTCCCATGTCTCCGGGCGGAACAGCTGTGGCAACGTCGGCGGCGTGGTCTGCTGCTGCTGCTGCTGCTGCTGCTGTCCCGGTGTGGGCTGCTGTAGTTGCTGTAGTGGCTGTGTGGGAAGTGCCCGTGAACGAGGCGGCCGTAGCTGCAGAGCCGGCGTCAGCAGGTCCCTGGTGGACTTGCAGAAACCCAGCCTTGGAAGAAGGCCCCAGAGAGCCTGGCATCACTTCTTCTTCTCCGTAGTATCCACCTTCCCCATTGCCGTAGTCCCCGGAATATGAATGGTCATTGGTGGAGGGAAAGCCGCTGTTTCCCCCGCCTCCACCTCCGCGCGCACCTTCTGTGTGGTGCGACTGGTGGTGGCGGTGATGGGGTCCGCTGCTGCTGCTTTGTGAATGCCCGGACTCATGTTCTTTGTGGCTGCCGCCGCCGCTTCCTTTGCCTTCTGCATGCTTTGCATGCGCTGCTTCTCCCCCTTTGGATCCCGCGCTCTTTTCGCCTCCCTTTGCTGCTTTGCCGCCCGCCGACGTTTTGTGCGCCTTCGCCGCCGCCTTGCTGCCCTTAGCCGCAGAACTGGAGCCCGAAGCTCCCCCCGGCTTGACCTTCGCCACAGCTGCTTTCTTCTTGGCCAGACAGACCTTCTGTGAGGTCTTCAACATTGCTGTTTGCACTCCCGCGGGGCCCGCGGCTGCCTTGGCAGCGGCGCCGCCTGCGTTGCCCTTGGCCAGAAGTGTCGCCGCTCCTTTCGATGCAGTAGCCGCAGACCCAGTCAAAGCCCCCGCCGAAGGTGCTTTGGCTGCTAGTGCAGAGGTTCCTGCTGCTGCTGCTTGCGTTGCTGCGTCTCCCCCGCCGTGAGCAAGGAAGGAGCTCGCCGCAGGGGCAGCAGCTGCTGCTGCTGCCTTTCCAGCCTTCACAGAAAGCAGCGCAGAGCCCATCCCTTTGCCTAGGGGCGCAGCCCCTGTGGTAATGAAGGTTGCCGGGTCCACAGCGGACCCAGCTGCCTTGGCCCCCAGGGCCGCCAACACCGTCCCCATGGCCAGCACGTGGTGGGGCATCTTAGCTGTGTGTTGGTGTACCAGATTTGAATTTGAATTTCACTTAAGATTCCTCGAATGGACAGACTGCAGGGCCGCGCAGCCAGTAAAGGTACATACAGCAAACCGAACTAAAACGACAACACAAGCACCCGAAGTGCCTCCTTACCATCAAACCCCGCAGCGTATCCGCTTGCGGAAAAGCCAACTGTCATTAAATGATCTTTACTTGATGCATCAGCAAACTGGACAGCTAGCCCAAAGCCACACACAGGACCGCCCTCAACCCAACGCAAGGATACGGGGGTTGGCGTAGGCCTGGGCACTTCACGGGGTGAACCTCCTACGCACAGAAGCTCTCTGTACAAATTAAAATACTACTTAAGGTACTTTCATGCTGTGATGGCAAACAAGCCAAAGCCGTCAAGGCCTCCATGCGTGCTGAGGCACAGTGCCAGGCCTCGGTCGGGGCTGGCCGTGGGTCTTCTTGTAACACAGCGCCGTGGGGTGGTTAATGTGGAGTTCTCTTTGATCACAGATCAAACATGTTACCGTTCTGAGGTGTTAAGACACTCATTGGGGTTATGGTGGTGATATGCCGACTGGGTAAGAAAACGAAATCTGGCCAGGCGCCCAACCGAGGCTCGTGCAGTACCAGCCACAGTAATGGTCAAGTCCCTCTTGCTATAAATATAGTACTAGAGACCTTTTAGGCTTTTTCAGGAGAGAATGACAAAAAATGTGGCTCCCTAAGGGTACAAGGGCTCTCTCACCAGACTCCAGAACGTGGGAATCGTGCCTAGCAGCAGCTAAAGGCAACAGCATCACTGGTCACCTGTGTACGAAGATTGTTTCTCGAGGTGCCTTTAAGATGGTCTCTTATTTCGGACTTCATATGCGAATGTATATGGCCTCTGACTGTAAACTAAAAGTTTAGCTCGAATGCGCCGAGAGCGCCATTGAGAGTCAGCTTTAGGGCTCTGTGAGGTTGTTAAACCTTTCATTGAGCCAAAGCCACACTTGATCTTACGTAGATTTTTTTTTGCCGGGTAACCTACACTGAGTAGGATCCCACCGACTCCGTACATATACGTAAGGGGGTTAACTGAGGAGCGGGAAATTCTGCAGAGGACCAAAGTAGACCTACGGTCTTTCCACAAAACCTGACCCCCCGGTGTGCACAGAGGAGTTTCTGGCTGCAAAATCAGTGCCAGCCCGTAGCTGTTACCCTCGCTGTACAGCTCGTAGTGTCTAGCCGCTGTCTGAGCCCTGTCTGTGTAGCCTTTGCGATTAGTCTGTCTGAGCTTTCTTTGCCCCCCGGCCGAGATCCGCTACACATTTTGCACAGCTAGAACCAGTGGAATGCCGACGTATGAGTGCGGTGGTCACATCATAGTCCACCGCTCAAGGTGGCCGGGCAGAGCGCGGCACAGGTAACACTTACGGAAGAGTAAAAGGCGCTTGAGCGAAATTCCAGAGAATTACAGCCTAGGTCAGGAATGATTTACTCTGGTTCCACTTTTAATGATGTGCTACTTCTTCATTTCAAGTCGTACATAAATACAATTATCGTCTCAATCACATCAATGAAGGAACAAGGTAACAGCATGTAAGGTTTAAATCTACTTAAGGTTTCGCAGGGGGAACGCGTTCAAGTTACTGCGAGTGAAACTGGAAGCTTCAGCACCCTACTGCTTCCTAAGCATTGTTTCTAGGCGTCCTTAACCTTTTATATATTGTGGGTGCCGTCATGCGCAGATATTGACTACTTGAATGTTGGCGATTCTCGCCAACTAAGATGCATTGCCTTGGCAGCAGCAGTCGCCATCCCTGCCTGCAAAGAAGCCTATCAGCATTTCTGAGGAAGTGCTAGTTTCAAGCAAGTATGGCAACCCCGTAAGCGCCAGGTTCGTAGGATTTTGCCTCGACAGTATTGCCCCGCCGGGCAGCACCTTTTTGAATCCCCAAAAAGGCGTTTTCAATCGTTCTGAAGGGCCTGTTCTTCTCCTAGCCCTGCATATAAAGCAGAACAAACTTGGCCTTAGCCTCACACCCATCAAAAGCTTACCTAGTTGCAATAGTACCTTATGGATACCCCAGGAAGCCAAGCTTGAGTTGTTATTGATGCTAGTCTTGTGAGGCTAAAATACGGAAAGCGAAGACCATCAATGGTGTGACGCGCACCATGATTCGAACTTAAAGCATGAAGTTTCAGTCTTCACTAGGGCAAAGACCATAGGTGAAGGCAACCAGGGCTACTGCTACCTGACCACCCGCCTAATCGCCCTTCAAGATGTAACTTAGTGTGAAGGCACTCCGCAGGACAAGAAGTAGCCATGTCTTGACCTGCTTACGTATATCACCACGAGTTTCGGAAAGGAGATCGACCACTGGAAAGCTACTAATTGCTAGTTCTTTCTGAAGGCTCTGAGGAGCATGTGCCATCCCCCTTTCTTCTTTTCGCTGAAGGAAGAGTTTTCTGTAATGGAGTGTTAAGGCGCTGAAATAGCTCTCTCACACCTGCACCCCAGTGATTCGCTTGCTCTTCGAAAGCCACCTGCTATACTCCCTCTCGTGGAAGCTAAACTAAGAATAGTAAATAGAGCCCCTATGGTCCTGCGGAGAAAAAGGTTCCTGCTGACCTAAGAAAGCTGCGGCAGAAAATGCGTGCACTGGAAAAGCTGCTGGTATTTTGAGAGAAGTACAGCAACCTTTTCTTGCGGCGAATTGTGTTCAACTTTGGTTTTGCTGGGATCGTAACCCACGGAACGGCAGAGTGGAACCCGGAAGAGAAATCCTAGAAGACCCAACGAAGAGACTTTGAAAGAGTACTATGAAAGGAATTTCTAAAAAAAAGAACCCGAAAGGAAACTCTGAAATGAGACGCCAAAGGAAAACCCAGGAACGAGACCCTGATACAACTGCGAGGCCTCTTTTCTAGGGAAACCAACGCATGTGAACAACCTAGCCCTACTTTTTCTCACTATAATGTAATGCAATTAAGTCATTGAGAAGAGTGATTCACCAAAGGCGTGCTCGGTTAGTAGTAGCCTTTCAGTAAGGCTTTTGGTTTGAAGCCAAAATCTGCACACTCAGTGCATCTCTTCACTAGCGACGTCGATGAAGGCCCTGGATATCGCATTCACTACGAAGGAAAACACAAAATGTATTAAGAGGCAATTAATTTCAGCTGGTTACAGCTACAAATGAGAAGACAAGACCCACCTACGTGCATGCAAGCAGGAGATAGGCTGGCTTTTGGGGGCCACCGCCTGCGGGGTCCTGCAGCGCAGAGCCCCGCACACTGCAGCCTGCAGCTAATCGAAGTTCACCTCAAGAATGGCGACGCAAGGGCTCTGACATTTGTGCTTCCCCGTCGTACGTCATAATGCAGATTTTCGTGCGTTCATATGCGGGGGAATCCGTGCCTGTCGAGGTGTCCGCCACCTCGACGGTGCTCGAGCTCAAGCAGCACCTGGAGGCGCGATTAGGTACGTTGCTGCAGGTTTTCCGCGAAATTTTTGCATATTTTTAGCCCGTTTCATTGTTTTCAGCATTGCGGGGGACTTTAGGGGCAGCGGAAGCTGACCACTGGCCGAGATTGCACTGCTGCAGCTATCATGTGGGTGAGAGCAACGGCTTTGCCTCTCAACAAAGTGCGGAGGCCATTCAAACTCTCGCCTCCTTTGGGCAAAACGTGGCGGGTTATTGCTTCCAAAATTGCCCTCTCGGAGTATTAGAGCGCATACATAGGCTTCCTGCCTATGGGCGCAGGGCTGGCGAAGCCCCGCAGCACCTTTTGTCTGTCTGCCGGCATTTGTTGCCTTTGGTGCTCTTTATGCGGGCAGTGAAGGTGTTACTGGCATGAGGCTTTTGTCTGGTGCTGGCGCTGAAAGGGCGCTAGTTGAGGCATTTCTTGGAAATGTCGATCGCTAGCCTACACTTGCGGGTGTACATGAACAAATGCGAATTAAAATTTTGTGTGGTTGAGAATGTCTTCTGTTTGTCCTGCAGGTGTTGCTGCGTCATTGCAGCGTCTTTTCTTCGGCGTTTCAGCCGTAGATGACGCTTGTACTCTGGAGGAGGCTGGTGTTGAAGAGGTGCGTCGTTTTCTTTCGAATACAGTAACAACGGCAATTATGGATGAGAGTTGTTGCCATTTACGCAGTATTCCTTTTCTGTTATGATAGTGGTTGCTATATACGGATAGTTCCATGTAGTTCATGTTTGCTTGACAGCCCAAAGCAGTTGCTCTTCCGGCGTTTCCTTCTGATGACATATCAGATAGGGACATCTGACAATGAGGAGTCTTTCATTTCGCTAGCTTGTCTGAGATAAGGACAAGCGCCGGAACCTGCGAGCATTTGCAGTCTGCAGTGGACATCTTGTGGCTTTATTTGGTCGAGAGAAGTGGCTGTGCGTTATTTATGTTTGGGCTTCAGCGCGAGTTATATAGGTCTCAGAGTTCCATTGCCTTTCACCGGTTTCGGCATTTCCTTTTGTTGATGACATTCTAGATAGGGACATCTGACAATGAGGAGTCTTTCATTTCGCTAGTTTGTCTGAAAAAGGACTTTGCCGAAACCATCCAGTGTTTTCTACCTGTAGTTCGTGAAACTGAATGCGCATGCGTTCACTTCACGTCATAATGGGTTTGCCATGAATTTGGCAGTACAGCTATATTCGCCGTTGTGCACTATGGCTTGCATCCCACAATGGTTTGTTGTGACATTTCATAATGAATTATTTGTGGAGTTGGCGGTCAGCTTATATCCGCTGTTTGGGTATGAGTTGTGAACAGGAGGCGACTCTGTTTCAAAGCCTAGAGCTGCTCGGGGCTGGCAAGAAGCGCAAGAGAAAGACCTACACGAAGCCCAAGAAGCAGAAGCACAAGAACAAGAAAGTCAAGCTTGCTGTGCTGAAGTTCTACAAAGTTGACGACAACAACAAAGTGACCCGACTGCGCAAGGAGTGCCCCTCGAAGACCTGCGGGAGCGGCGTGTTCATGGCGCAGCACGAAAACCGCAACTACTGCGGCCGCTGCGGGGTCACTTACATTCTCAACGCCGGCGGTGACCAGTAAACGGGCCATGCGCCTCAGTTTCCAGGGTTGCATGCAAGACTGAACTCAGTCTTGTGAGCCCTTCAGTCAGCTGGGCGGCCTCGAGAGAGCCTCAGCAGACTTCGCTGGGGAGAACGCTGCCTTATTTAACGTTTCTTTGTTTCACGGTGCACGCCGGAAGACAGTTACTTTGGTTTCCACGTTAGAGTGTTGGCAGTTTGCTGCAGGGCAGCAGCGAGCAGAGTAGTTGGCACTTTGCACGAAACGAGCAGCAGCAGTTACAGTGCCGCGTGCAGTTCCCATAGTGCTGTGAGGTAAAATAGCTGTAGTTTGCCGCAGCGGCTGCAGTTCGAAACAGAGAGGAATTGCACTGGAGGCTTTCCTAGTGGAAAGATGAACTGCTGCCGGTGGCCAGGCCAACCCTCAGTTCACCGTCATCCCTAGATGGCTGAGCCATTCGGAGGAGATCGCTGGAAGCTCTCCCGGAGCGCGACGCATGCAGTTCCACTTTTGTTGACTCCAAAAGGACATATTCTGCATACTTTACACAAACAACACAGATAAAGTTGCATTTAAAGAGAGTTGCGCGTTGCGGGGCCCCACAGGCTCCCCTGGTGTCGGCCCTGGCCCCCGCAAACATTGCTCGGTGCGGCTGGCATTTTAATCTTAAAATAAACATTTTTTTAAAATAGGAAATGATAAAGAGGCGGCTGTCTCCACAGGTGTTCGCAGCGGCTGCGCCGCTGCGAGCGCTGCGTCCGACAAAGCAGCGAACGCCAGCGCCTTGCATTCGTTGCTGTGTTCCCTCTTTTTTGAAAGATGTCTTGCCTCAGCAACACAAGGAATATGGAATGGGGTTCAGGCAAACAGGCTTTGTGGCCCGAGCCCGGCAGTTTGAGTACGGCAAGCTGCAGACCTGCGGAATGGCGACTGTCTTGAGGGCTGCAGAGGCCAATGAAGTTCAAACAGACCCCAGAAAGGGACCACCCAACGCCCTGGAGCTTGTGAAAAAGCTGAGGGAAAGGACAGCGAGCAGCGTAAGACTTTGCAAGCAGGCGCTCCAGGCTAGCAACTGGGTAAGCACCACTGCCCGGCATTCCCTGCATAGCCTGTTGGCCCCTGCCTCGCGGCGCTGCAGCTTGAACATGAATCACAAGTCCTTCTTTGACCCTGGACTTTGCTGATGAGCTTGTGCATGCATTGCTTCTGGCTCTTGCTGCAGGACGAGGAGGCGGCAGTTTTGTATCTACGCAAGAGCGGCGTCGCGCAGGCGGCGAAGACAGCCCACCGAAAGGCTTGCGAAGGGTTGGTTTCTGTTTTCGGTTCTGTGCAAGAAAACAGCTGGAGTGCAGTCGCGCTGAACTGCGAAACGGATTTCGTTCAAAGAACCCCCCAATTCGTGGCTTTTTCTCGGGCTCTGGCCGAGCACTATGCACACTTGTCAGCGCAAAGCGCAGAAACTCCGGCTCTCGAGCAGCTGCGGAGTTCAGAGGCTTCAGAAAGCCTTTCTTCCTCCGTCCGCAGCGGCGGCGGGGGCCCCGGAGGCTCTGTTGGCGAACTCTTGACGGAGCTGGCGGCGAAGTTCGGAGAGAAAGTTGAAGTGAGTGCTGCAGCGCACTTCCAGGGAAACTTGAATTCCTGTGTCAATGCTTATGTCCACGGGGAAGTGGCTCCCGGCGTGGGCCGGGCTGCTGCAGTGGTTGAGCTTTGCTGGGCTGTGGAGGGTGTCCCAGCAGCAGCGCAGACTGCGACTTTGCGCGACCGCCTGTTCAAGTTTGCAAAGCTTCTGGCGATGCAGGCTGTTGCAACTCAGCCGAAGTTTCTTTCTGCGGATTCCATTCCAGCTTCTGTCACTGAGAAGGAGCACACAGCCGCTGCGGAAGCCGCCGCCAAAAGTGCAAATGAGGCCGCCACTCCAGAGGCCAAGACTGCGGTGCCTTCAAATGTTTCGCAGCAGCTGCAGCACTGTCTGCAGGATCACTGCTTTCTGACGCAAGAGTTTCTGATGATGGCTCAGGCCCGCAAGTGTGTTCTAGCCGAGATGGCGGCAGCGCCAAAATCCACAACTGATGCAAATGATGCCCCTTTGACTGTGGCAGACGCCGTGCAACTTGTTGCGAAAAAGCTGGGCTGCAGCTTAAGCGTAGCGCGCATGCAGCTGGTCACTGTTGGGGGTGAATAGACAGCCTTTTGGGTCTATTTGGGGCCCACTATTCAAGTTTAAGGAGCTCTTGTTTGTAGACGCTGTAAACGCTACTCAAGAACTCAGAGCCGTTCGGTCTTTTGAACGACAACACACCACAAATAGTACACCGAAACTCATTCCCAATTGTGCATCACATCGGAAGCTTGTCTTTCCGATGATGTGCAGATCACCCGTTTCGCTGCTTCTTCCGGCGCGCTGCCTCATCTCTTGAATTGATATTTTAAGGAATATGTGAATACGAACATACCTTAATAGGCTTTTGTGTGATACAACTACAGCGCGAGGCCACTGTTGACATTGGCTTTCGGTTGAGCCGAAGTTAGGTGCTGAAGTGGCGACAGGCGGTGTGCTACGCACTACTCTAATTGGTACTTTCAGAAACTGACCCATAAGCCACATGGCTATCCCAGTTGTTGACTTCACCAGCGTGCAGCAAGGCACCGTGATAAAGCCACTGAAGCTGCAAATGAGAGCTTGGAGGTTCCGGGGAAGCCGCGGAACGCGTCCAAACTCTTACATTACCAATAACGTTTTTATAATTGGTATTTCCAGAAATTGAAACACAGATTTCATGCTCCTTGTGGCGCGAGCGGCGCGTTCGCCAAGGCGCGCCGCGCCGAGACAAGGCGAAGCTCGCGAGCCAGAGACGCAGAAGCATCGGTTTCCCAGCACGCAGCAGCGTTGGGCTCACAGCCGTTGAAGGAAAGTGAGTTGTGTGAAACTTTTTTTTAAATTAACTTTTGTATGCCTCTTTGTTGTGGCAATGAAAGCAACGCAGACGGGAGTTTCCACAAGGTGACCAGTGGTCAGCGTGGTCAATGGATGCACAAAGACGCGGGAGCAGAGTGTGCCAATGTGCTAGGCGGCTGGCAAAGCCGTAAGCTTGTGGGGTGTTGCGGTGCCACCCAGAAGCACACTGTCGGAAGGAGTAACACATTGAAGCCAATAGGATTTGAGGCCCGTAGTATTTAATATTACGGGCTTCACCAGTTCTCGGGATTCCGAGTCACTTCAGCAAACGATAGAGGTCACGAATACATGAACTGTACAATGGTGGCCGTGGCTGGAGAAGATGAATGGTTGGAGTTGCCCGCGTTGAACATCGCAGTGCTTCTAAACTCACTTATAAGCTCACAAACAAATAGCCAAGAGAGCTATACAGGGAAGATCGGCTGGTATCGGGCGGCGCTGGTCAGTGAGATTGTCGACGGCAGGACCGTTCGCTGCATGCCAATAAGCTCTGCTGCAGATTTTTCAGCACTAATGGACGAGGATGAAGCCGCTAAAGTGCCGCCAGTGACCACTGCGTTGAGGGTCCCGTCGATGGTCTATGTTAATATGAAGGAGCCGCCGCAGAGCTGCATCAAATGCGCTATTGGTAAACGTCGCCAGGAGCAACAGCTCTTTCAGCTGACAGGCATAGAAACCCCGCGCGTCGATTTTGATGAGGCGCATTTGGCGGACCCTGGCCGTTGCTCCTCAACGAGGGCTTACGGAAGCCAACACATGGACTTGGAAGCGGAACCAATGGGTACTGCATCTGCTGCCTCGCTGTCAGACCTAG
This sequence comes from Eimeria necatrix, assembly GCF_000499385.1. NCBI lineage: Eukaryota > Apicomplexa > Conoidasida > Eucoccidiorida > Eimeriidae > Eimeria > Eimeria necatrix. The sequence goes on from NW_013652802.1 coordinate 189,316, forward strand.
TATTGGGCAGGGTGGTGCTGCTGCAGATAGACAGTATAGACGGCGATGAAGGCTGGCACGGCAGGATGCTGTTGCCTGCCGTTTGTAACTCTCAAGTCGAGGGGGAGGACAAAGTTGAAAAGCTGTACAAACTTCTGGCGAGCAAGGCGATGGCGTGGGAAGAGGCGCTTAATGGAGAACTGGAGGATTTGCCCGAATCTGAAAGCGAATGGGACCGTGTGGAAGCAATAGCGCGACTGATCATGGAACGGCGAGATGCAGAGGGAGTGGAGGACATCTTGACGTTCTTTTTTGGAACAGTTTTCGACTGCTCCGTCTGTCCTCCTACAATGGCTGTCACGGACGTGGCATATGTCATGCTGTTTCGCGGGCTTGCGTGGGTGGATGCGCGGAGCCTATTCAGGTTTTCCGAAGAAAACCGAGGCGAGTCGGTGCAACATATGCTGGCTGTGCAAGAAGGAGCCGAGACGCAGCGCCGAGGGTTGTGGAGTCTTCCCTTCGACTTGTTTGAAAAGTTGCCTGTACCTGACCGTCGCCGCTTCAGTGGAGAGCGAAGTGACTTTCCAGCGTTGCTGATTGCGCAGCTGCTTAACCATGCACAGGCCCTTGAGGGGGAGGCGAGGAAGCATAAGAATCGAAGAATTCAGCAACGCTTTTTCGCAGCTTTAGTTGTTAGGGTTGTTGACGGTGACACTGTTCGTTTGGTTCCGGTTCTTTCAGACGAGGCTGTTAGACTACATGTTGATCCTGCAGAGAGACTGATGATGACGAAAGTCAAGGGGGCGATGAGCGTATCCACAAGATGGATTATGGATTGTCCTTATTGCCCAGAAGTGGAGTTGAGTTCTTGGTCGAGTGAAGAGAAGAGTGAGGAGAACATGTCGATGGATAGCCGCTCCATTCTTACACAAGTTTATGGTATCGATGCACCCGAAATACGTGTTGGTGGAATCAGGCAACGCTATGCAGGTCGCTCAAAACACAGACGGGCAGAAGATTATGGCAGTTTTTATTTGGATAGTGGTGGACAGCCACTTGGAGTAGCGGCCACGCGAGCCCTCGCAGAGTTAGTATTGGGGCGCGTGGTCCTTGTGAAGAACTTGGGGGACGATTGCCACAATCGACTAGTGGGGCGAATCTTCGTTCCTGCAGTGTCTGACGTTCTGATAGATAAGAGGAAGAAATATAAGAAGTTCTTCGCCGCATTGCTTTCTAGAATGCGTGCACAGGGGCTCGTGAAGGGTCCTCTGGCCCCTGGAGTCAAAGGTGTAGTGGAGGCCGTAAAGAAGCTATCTAGGGAGGAGGTAAAGGGCCTGGACCTGCAGTCCACAATTCTACAATGCCTGCAAGAAATACGGCTGGACACTATCAGTGGTCTGGTGGATGCAAGTGAGGAACTGCTTCGGAGGGGACTGGCTATTGTATACAAGGGATGGAATGTCAAGTATGATGGAGACACGCAAAAAGAACGCCTTAATCATTTGGAGAGTACCGCCGAAAGAAGGCTTTGTGGGCGATGGGGCTTACCAGAATATTGTCGAGTTGACCCGAAGGATTTCCGCAGGGAACACGGGAGGAACCGTGGAGGAAAGCCTCGAGCAAACCGCGGACATTGCACAGATGCGCTTTTGGGGATTAAGGAAGCTGTCAGCATTCCTGAAAGGAAATCTGAGACTGCAGGTACTTAGCGTAAGAGTGTGCGGTGTAGTTAACATTTCGAAAGGGGATTGCGCAAATGTTCCAAGTATGGATTATGCTAATTACAGTGTGGGCAGGCGGCACAGAGTTTGGGGATGAAACTTTCGTCCCGTGCATATGCACTGCCTGAGGGAGCACAGCGAGTGGTAGTTCCGTGACAAATGTTTGCTTGATGCACATGGGAATTGGATGAGTTCAGGCCAGGTAGTTCTGGGTTCTTACTCAGCACAGCGAGTGGTAGTTCGACAAGTGTTTGCATGCACATGGGAATTGGATGAGTTCAGTCCAGGTAGTTCTGGGTTCTTACTCACGTCCGCACAACACAGCGTCAGTCGTAGCCAAGATGTAAGGGCAGCATCAGTTTTCGCAGTTTTTTCTGACCTGCCCCAGAGCCTCATGGGCATGCAGCAGTGTCCATGAAGTGCTGGTCAGGAACCCTTTAGTCGAACCGCAGCTGCCGCAGGTCTTCATGATCCTTGGGAAATATCAAGGACCGCACCGTTGGGAGGAACACAGTAAGAAGTGGAATCCACATGGAGAAGTTGTCCTTCCACAGAGGTGTGCAGCTGAGGCTGTATCTGCGGGTCACGGGAATCCGTCGAGAAGACCCCATACTGAACGCATCGAAGACCGTCTTGGCGCGACGCATGGTCATCTTACGCATTGAAATGGTTTTTGTTTGCCAAAGAGTTATTTTTTTAACTTATGCCGGGTCAATCCCAGCAGAACAAATTGCTGGCGGCTCCACTGGCCGGTGCTCCTCGTCGTATCATCCAGCTGTTTGTTGCCGTGTCCGTGAATGACACATGAAGGTTGGAAATGTTATCAGCGCAGTTTGACGTTCAGATGTAGCATTACCGCAGCGAGAGAATATCCTAAAGGGACGAAGACGTGGCAGGATGTGAATGGTGGGAGTAGGTAAGCAAAGGGAATTTCCTCCAGTGGGGGGAAAATTTGCCTTTTCTCAGCACCTAGGCATAACGACATCGTCCTACGCCCGCAGGGTTTTTTTATGAACAGAACTCTGAAATCCGCCCTGCCTCTTTATCCTTAGGAGCCTCGGTTGTGCGCCGTTGTCTGCTGCGTTCCTAGCAGCTTATTGACAATCCCACCGGTCAGTTAGCCTAGGCAACTGGAGAGTCCTTGCCGGAGGATAATCAACAGGCAGGCACAAAACGTTATGTAGGCAGTTGAGGTTCGTAGGAACGGGATCAAGAAGGCCCTTAGAGTAGCAGGTCCTGAACAGGCAGGAGAGGTGGAGGGAAAGCCCGTGAGGGGGAATGTGCCTTGGGGGCGCTGTTGGACAGTAGAAAGGTTCTAGAGATTGATTAGATCGAAGATGAGCTGAAGGCAGAGGCCAGGAATCTTCAGGATACACTTTGAACGTGTGCGTGAGTTGCTACATAGAGGAGTCGAATTGCAGGCATAAGAGTCGCTGCGTTTGTATTGTTGCACAAGAGTCAACATGGAGCTCTGTAGAGATATCTAGGGTTAGATCAAGGAGTTGTACAGGCACATTTGCAAGCCAAGTGGGCCGAAGCTTTGGAGCATTCATAAGATCACAAATAGTGTTTGCGTGGCGTCGGGGCTGCCTGTGGAACAGTGCTGAAGTCCGTTATTGCTGTCGAGTAGCACTACTGCATATGGAGAGAGAACAGCAAAAGGTTAGTGAAGTTCTCCCGTGACGTTGTACCAGCTCGATGAAAGTGCTTCTAGTAAGAGATCGCAGTGCGTGACAAGTTGTCACCAAATCTGTCTTTGAAATGCGGTGTCGCTTGTAAGCATGCAAATAGTGCAACTTGCAACTATTGCTGCAGAAGACAGCGAGCTTTGCCTCAAACATGATCAAATGCACGTTCCGACTTGTCATGAGGAGTGCGAGTGGCAAGACTCGGGGTTTTCTGCACTGCAGCAGATCAAAGTTTCTGAAACACTTTCAGGCGGATTTCTGTCAGCCATCACAGAGCAAAAGTCCTGCAGTTGAAAAAATATGGCAGAAGCCACAGGTGTTCGGAAGTTCTTTGCCTTAAAGGTACTAACGCTGCGAGCAGACTGGCACTTTTGTGAAAACTTAAAGTTGTTTGCCCAGGAAATGCACCCAGCAACTTCTAGTTCATCAAGTTCAGCAGCAACGAAGCATGCAAAGCATGATGCGCCACTGACACTGCTAGCGGGCAGCCGGCTTGCTTTTGGGAATTATTGGAGAATTTGAAAAGATACATTACGGAGGGTCTGGCGGGATTGGCGAAGCTGCGTGGGGGGCTGTTCCTGGGTCTTGAAACAGAAGAGGCAGGAAAGCTTCATGTTCTGTGGAGGCGCTGGAGGATCCGGCGAGCCTCAAGAGGATCTCGTCTGGGTCCGTCTCAAGCAAAGGCACTGTGTCTTCACCGAAGTAGTTGTAGAAGCTGCGGGGCTTTCGAACAGCAGCCGAGCGGTAGGCTTTGTTGAACAAAGGAGAGGCTCCCTCCTCCTCAGCCTCTTCGTCTGGCGAGCTTTCTATTATCTGCCGCTCCACTTCGTCTATAAGTTTGTCGACTCTGTCGTATTCGCTTTGATCTCCCATTTGCAGCTGCGCCTGTGGCAGGTCCTCCGTGGTCTGACACCAAACCACACACGAACGCATAACGCAGACCACGACTTGCATTTCTGCACGGAAAAGCGTGCACTGCAGCAGCAGCAGCAGCAGCAAACAAACACTGTGTGTGGCTCAGCTTTCGAATAGACTTTTCGCTCGGCTGGGCTAGCCTAGCTAGCTAGCTAGCCAGCTAGCTAGCTAGCGGAGTCGAACTTGAACTGCGGGTCTAGGCGTACCCCCATGAGCTCTTCCTCAGCTGGCGAAGACGCAGCTGCATGGGACTTCTTCTGCATGCGTCTTTGAAGTTCCCGCTGCTGCTGCTGCCGCTGCCACTCTTCCAGCGAAGGCGCTCGCTGCTGCGGGCGCAGCTGCAGCCGGAGGAAGCTGTGCAGCCGGATGAGCTGCAGCAGCGGCGACTTTGCTGCTGCGAGCGGCTCACCGCCCGCAGCAGCTGCTGCCGAGCTTCCTTGTGCTGCTGCTGCTGCTGCTGCTGCAGATCCTTCCGGGGCATTCAAGGCCTCCACAGCAGCTCTTTGCTTCGCCAGGCCGCGCAAGATCTTCCGGCGCAGCAGCAGAAAGCTCCGCAGCGAAGTTTTGACTTCTTCTGGAATATCTGCTGCAGCAATTCGCTCTTTCACCGTTTCCTCCGGGACAACTTGTTCCACTTCAAAGCGTTCAAAAGCCTGCAGCAAAGATCCAAACAAATGCCAACAAATGACTTTGCACAGCCCCAGCTGCCTGCGCTTGAGCCCGCTGGCCAGCAGGTTTCGCTGTGCTGCTGCTGCTGCTGCTGCTGCTGCTGCAGCTCTGCTGCGCTGCTGGCAGCAAAAGACAGCCAGCGTCGGGGCCTCTTTGCCTTTAATTTCTTTATTTGTTTGTACTTCTTCTGGGCCTCAAAGCCAAGAAATGGAATAAAAAACAAAATGATTTGTTGCTGCTGCAGAGAAGCCCCCGCAATTCACCTCGGGGTAGTCGCGGGGCTCCAGCAGCTGCAGCATGCAGCGCAGGGAGTTGGTGTACTTTCGAACAAAAACGGGTTTTAGTTGAAGACGGAGTTCCGGGGTGGCTAGCCAGTCTGCAGCAAACGCGGGGAGCAGCAGCAGGAGAAAAAGGACTTGAAAATGCCACATGCAGAGGCGCAGCAGCAGCAGCAGCAGCAGCAGCAGCAGCAGAGCGCCGTTGCTGCGAAAGCTGCAAACGGCGCACCGCTGGGCGCGGCGCAGCAGCAGCTGCTCCCCAAGGGCAGCGCAGACCCCACAAGCAGCAGCAGCAGCAGCAGCAGCAGCAGCAGCAGCAGCAGCAGCAGCAGCAGCAGCAGCAGCAGCAGCAGCAGCAG
>NW_013652803.1:0-2500 GCF_000499385.1 Eimeria necatrix
CAGCAGCAGCAGCAGCAGCAGCAGCAGCAGCAGCAGCAGCAGCAGCAGCAGCAGCAGCAGACACAGAAACGAAGGCTCCATGAGGCATTTGGGGGAGAATGTGAGAACAGCAGGAGTGCTTTGAGGTCGCAACTAAACGCCTACAGCCACCATGGGCAGCAGCAGCAGCAACAGAATGCGCTGCAGCAAAATCACTCTGCTGCTGCTGCTGCTGCTGCTGCTGCTGCTGCTGCTGCTGGGCATAATGAATTACCTGTCCTGGGGCTTTGCTCTCTGTAGATCAGTTCGGCCGCAGGTAGATGTTTTCTTCTGCTGCTGCTCGTGCTCGGGCTCGTGCTGCTGCTGCTGCTGCTGCAGCTCGTGCTGCTGCTGCTGCCGCGGCTGCAGCTGTTGAGGGACGTGCTGCTGCTGCAGTCTCGTCTCTTCTGGAATCAGCTGCTGCTGTTTGGGCTTCTGCTGCTCCAAATGGGTCTGCTGCTGCTGCTTTTGCAGCTCTTCTTCCTGCTGCAGCTGTTGCTGCTGCTGCTGCTGGCACCGCTGCTGCTGCTCGCGCAGAGTTTCCAGGTCGATGCTGCAGCTGCTGGTGAATCTGCTACTGGCTGCCCTGCTGCTGCTGCTCTTTCTGCTGCTGCTTCTCTTGCTGCTGCTGCTGCTCCTGCTGCCTTGCTGCAGCGGAGGCGGATCTCCTGGGGAGCTGCTTAAGCAGCTTATCCCCAGAGGGGGTTCCTCCTCTGCTGCAGCAGCAGCAGTAGCAGCAGCAGCAGTAGCAGCAGCAGCAGCTGCTGCTGCAGTGAGTGCTGCTGTCTCTTCTGGAGCGACAGCTGCTGCTGCAGTGGGAGCAGCAGCCGCAGCAGAGGGCCCAGGCGAAGCAACTACGGCAGCAGCTGCAGCATCAGCACCTAAACTGCGGCCTTCTACGTTTGCTGCTGCTGTTGCTGTTGCTGCTGCTGCTGCTGCTGCTGCTGCTGCAGCTGCTACCCGGGAAGGCCCTTCTGTTGCTTCTGCTGTTCTATCTTCTTTGGAAACTCGGCGGTCTCCTGCAAGAAATGTCTTTTTGCTGCTGCTGCCATTGTTGCTGCTGCTGCTGCTGCTTTTGCTGCTGCTGCTGCTGCTCTCCTCTTGCTTCGCTGTCTCTGCAGCAGAGCCACGAGAAGCAGCAGCAGCAGCAGAATCGGGGAGCTTCTTGCTCGTGTTGCTTCTGCTGCTGCTGCTGCTGCTGCGGGTCTCATCTGTGCGCTGCCTGCTGTCGACGCCGCTGCTGCTGTTGCTGCTGCTGCTGCTGTTGCCACTGCGAGCAGCAGCCCAGCGTGCTGCTGCAGCAGCCTTTGCTGCTGCGGCGTCTCTCCTTTGCTTGACTGCTTGCTGCTTCAATAGCAGCTGGCGCTGCTGCTCCCGCTGCTGCTCCTGCTGCAGCTGCCGCAGCAGCAACTCTTGCTGCAGCCGCTGCTGCTTCTGCTGCTCCAGCTGCTGCTGCTTCTGTCGCTGCCGCTGCTGCTTCAGCAGCACTTGAGTTTGAGCTGCTTCGCATATCTTAATGTGCTTCTGAATGCGAGAAGCAGCAAAGTTTCTGCAGACACAAAGACACATGAGCACTGCTGCTGCTGCTGCTGCTGCTGCTGCTGCTGCTGCTGCTGCTGCTGTTGCTGCTGCTGCTGCTGCTGTGTTTGCAGCTACTGCTGCTGCTCCGGCGGGTTCTGAGCTCGCTGCTGGCTAGCTAGCTAGCTAACTGGCTTTCTAGCTAGCTAGCTAGCTAGCTAGCTAGCTATCTAGCTAGCTAGTTGCAGCAATGTTGCTGCTGTCTGAGGTTAGCTAGCTAGCTAACCTGAGACAGCAGCAGCATTGCTGCAACTCTTCGTCTTGCTGCTGCTGCTGTAGCTGCTGCAGCAGCTGCTGCTGCTGCCTTTCAATTGCCTCCTCAAAATTCTCTATGCCTTTTACTGGCTGATCCTCGACTTGCTGCTGCTGCTGCTGCTGCATCTGCTGCTGGATCTGATGCTGCCCTTCGTGATCTTGCTGCAGCTGCTGCTGCTGCATCTGCTGCTGCTGCAGCTGCCACTGCTGCAGCTCCTCGTGGTCATCAAAATCTTGCTGTTGGTGCTGCTGCTGCTGGAAGAACTCTTGCTGCTGCTGCAGCAGCTGCTGCTCGTGCTGCTGCTGCTGCTGTTCCCACTGGCTTGCGAAGTCTTGCTGCTGCTGCAGCAGCAGCTGCTGCTGCTGCTCCAGGAGCTGCGACTCATCTCGTTCCTGCTGCTCTTGCTGCTGCAGCGCTTCGAAGGCTTCATCCTCTGCAGCAGCAAACCGCGCTTGTTCCTGCAGCTGTTGCTGCCGCAGCTGTTGCTGCTGCAGTTGTTGCTGCTGCAGTTGCTGCTGCTGCTGCTGCTGCAGCTGCTGCAGCTGCTCCTGGTCTGCTGTCTGAAGCAGCAAAGATGGAAGCACCTGCAGCACACGCGGAATGCAGCAACACACACTTCGATCACCTGTCAGCATTCACTTTGCTGCT
>NW_013652803.1:10000-20000 GCF_000499385.1 Eimeria necatrix
GAAGCCTGCTGCGGCTTCATTGTAGGAAGTAACGCCATTAAGTTTGGTGTTAAACATCACCTAAACCCTAAACCCTAAACCCTAAACCCTAAACCCTAAACCCTTGAGGGCGCGGGCGCTTCTGTCTGTGGGACTTGGAGCTGCCCGCTCGGGTTAAATCTGTTGGCTTAATCCATTTAAATTTTAATTATTCATTTATTATTTATTTATTTATTTATATATTTATTTATTATTTATTTATTTATTTATTTGTTTATTTATTTATTTATTTATATATTTCCTTTGATAGTTGCGCGGTTTGCCGCTGGCGGCGGCGGTGGAAGCAGCGGGAGGGGAAAATTGAAATAAATGGAAGAAAAGTGGAAAATAAAAGAAGAAATGAACAAATAAATAAAAAATAAATAAATAAATGAACAAATTTGAAATGAAATCCGCGAAAAACAAACAAGAAATATATTTTTCCAGAAATCTATTTCGAGGGGCCCCCGGGCCCCAGCTGCTGCTGCGGGGGCCCCCTGCTGCTGCAGGGGCCCCCCGTGGGAATTTGAAAAGAGAAAAAAGAAATAAATAAATTAAAAATGAAATGCCAAACAATTAAAAGCTTTTTGAAGAAATTTCACCGGAAATTCCAGAAAATCCAGCCCCAGTTGCATGCGCGCATGCAGCCCCAAACGCATGCATGCATGCATGCATGCATGCATGCGTTTGGGGCTGGATCGAAGCAGCGAGAAGGGGAAAGAGTGCTTTTGGAGATTTGTTTCTGCGGAGATTTTCGAACTGCATGAATTAAAAAATAAAATAAATTAATTCAATTAAATTAATAATTAGAAGAAAAAGGAAGGGCAGAAGATACGCAAAAAGGCGCAACCCGCGCTGCTGCTGCTGCTGCTGCTGCTGCTGCTGCTGCTGCTGCTGCTGCTGCTGCTGCTGCTGCTGCTGCTGCCTGCAGCAAATACGTTATTTTGAGCAAGAAAACTAAAAGCTAGAATTTGAATTAAATGAAAGACACAAAGGAGAAGTCCATTATAGAAAAAAAAAGGAAACAAAGAAAGACAAAGGAAGGACAAAAAGGAGAAAATAAAAAATAAAAAAAGAAATTAAAAGAATTAAAAAAGATTAAAAAGAAATAAAATAAAAACAAACATTTTCAAATTAAGACTTTGGATAGACAAAAAGGAAATTCAAAAGAGGAATTTCATTTGGAGACAAAAAGACACAAAAGGGGAAAAAAGAAAATAAAAAAAGGTTAAAAAAGGGAACAAAAGGAAGATTAAAAAGAAACAAAAAAGATATAAAAAGGAATTAAAAAGGAAATAAAAAGGACTTTAAAGGGACATTAAAAGGAGATTAACAAGAGGATTAAAAGAAGATTAAAAGAAGATTAAGAGAAGATTAAGAGAAGATTAAAAGAAGGATAAACGAAGATTAAAAGAAGATTGGAAAAAGAAAAAGAAAAAGAAAAAAGAAAAAGACTTTAATTGCTTTCAGGAGCAACAAGGGAAGTAAAAGGAAAAAAAGAAGAAAAGAATTGAAGTGAGAAAAAGAAAACGAAATTAATATGGAAAAGATAAAAAGAAATAAATAAATAAATTAGAAAATAAATGAATTAGAAACAAATAAACAAATACGATTTGTCAGTAAAAGTGGAAAAGATAAAAAGAAATAAAAGACAATTTAGAAAGTAAATAAATAAAAAGAAGAAAAAGAGAAGGAAAAGATTAAATTTAAAAAGAAATAAATAAAGAGACGACAGACAAAATAAGGAATGAGAAAGAAGTAAAAAGAAGCAAAAATAAAATTAAAAAACGAAATTAATTAAATGGCAATAACGGAAAAGCAAATTAAAAGATATTGGAAGAATTAATAATAACTGAAGAGACAAATAAGATAAAAAGAAACAAAAGAAAGATAAAATCGTAAAAATAAAAATGGAAAAATGAAAAAAGAAAGAAATAAAATACTAAAATAAGAGAAGAAAAAAAAGAAATAAAAATAAAAAAAGGTAAACACTGAAGAAACCCTAGCAGCCCTGAGACTGAAAAAGAATTTAAAAGAATTAAAAGGAATTAAAACCATTAAAAAGAATTAAATGGAATTAAAAAAGAATTAAAAAAATTTAAATTAATATAAAACGATTTGAAATTATTTAAAATAAAAGCTCTGAAAAGGCCCTTCACTAGCCTCGGGTGTACGTACACTGGTTTCTTTTTTTCGTTTTTTTTATTTCTTTTTTATTTCTTTTTGGTTTCTCTTTTGTTTCTTTTTTGTCTCCTTTTAATCTCCTTTTTGTCTCTTTATTGTCTTTCTTTTGTTTCTTTTTTCTCTCATTTTTGTTTCATTTGTGTTTCTTTTTTGTTTCTTTTCTGTTTCTTTTTTGTTTTTTTTGTTTCTTTTTTGTTTCTCTTTTGCCTCCTCTTGATTTCCCTTTTTTCTCACTTTTGTTTCTTTTTTGTCTCATTTTAATTTCCTTTTTGTTTCGTTTTTATTTCCTCTTTATTTCCTTTTTATTTCCTTTTTTATTCCCTTTTTTATTTCCCTTTTCATTTCTTTTTTGTTTCTTTTTAGTTTCCTCTTTGTCTCCTTTTATTCTCCTTGTTATTTTTTGTCTCCTTTTTTTACTTTTTTTAGGATTTGTTATCTATCTAATTAATCTTATTTATTTAATTAATCTTATTTATTTAATTAATCTTATTATTATTTAATTAATCTTATTATTTAATTAGTCTTATTTATTTAATTATTCTTATTTATTTAATTGTTCCTATTTATTTGTTTATTCCCATTTGTTCAATTAATATTATTTGTTTAACTAATCATATTCTTAATCATATTTTTTTTTTAATTAGTTTTATTTAATTAATTATTTGATTTCATTTAGTTATTCTTTTTCATTAAATTAGTTTTTATTGATTTAATCTGTTTTAGATTAATTTGTATTTTATTTAATATCTAATATTTCTTTAACCAACTGATTGCACTTTAACATTTGAACATATTTAGTAAATTGGATTTAGTTAATCATTTAATTTACTTTACTTAATTGGTTTAATATATCTAATTAATCAAATTAATTAATTAATTTAGTTAATTAGTTTGATTACTTAATTAAATTAATTAATCAAACTAATTAATTAAGTTAATTAATTAAATTAATTAATTAAATTAATTAATTAAATTAATTAATTAAATTAGTTAATTTAATTAATTAATTAAATTAATTAAATTAAATCAGTTCATAAAATAAAATTCTTTCTAATTTAATCTCTCCAGTTCTCTTCTCCCCATTCCCCTTCTCTTCCACTTTTCCCCTCACCCCTCACACACCCAATTAATTAATTAAATCCAACTATTAATCAGCTAATAAATAAATACATAAATAAAGAAATAAATAAAGAAATAAAGAGATATATTTATTTATTTATTTATTTATTTAGTTATTTATCAATTTATTTATTCATTTTTTTACTTATTGATTAATTTACTAATTAATTTATCAATTTATACACCTATTTATTCATCTATTTACTAGTTGATTTATTTATTCACTTATTTATTAATTCATTTATTTATATACTAATAAATAAATAAATAAATAAATAAATTAATTATTTATTTATTTATTTATTTATTTATTTATTTATTTATTTATTATTAACTTCAGAATGAGTCGCGTGAAAGTGGCCGTGCGGGTGCGCCCCTTCAACGCGCGCGAAGAGGCGATGGGCAGCGTTTGCTGCATCTCGATGAGCGGCAGCAGCACGACGCTGCTGGACCTGGACAGCAGCAGCAGCAGCAGCAGCAGCAGCAGCAGCAGCAGCAGCAGCAGCAGCAGGGAGCCTCGGACCTTCACCTTTGACTACTCCTTCTGGTCCCATGATGGCTTCGAGGTGGGCCCCTCGGGGGCCCTCAGGGCCCTCCCGGGGGCCCCCTTTGTGGACCAAAAAAGGGTCTTCGAGGCCCTCGGCCAGCAACTCCTCGCAGCAGCTTGGGAGGGCTTCCACACTTGTTTGTTTGCCTACGGCCAGACGGGGGCTGGCAAGAGTTACTCCGTTGTGGGGTACGGAGACGATCCCGGGATCGTCCCCACGGCTTGCCGCGAGATCTTCGCCCGCATCCGCAGCAGCAGCAGCAGCAGCAGCAGCAGCAGCAGCAGCAGCAGCAGCAGCAGCGGGGGCGGCGAGGAGGAGCAGCAGAGCAAGAGCTATGAGGTTACTGTTAGTTTGCTCGAGATTTATAATGAAACTGTTCAAGACCTTCTCATCAGCCCCAGCGAGCGGCCCAAGGCCGGGCTCAACATCCGGTACTCCAAAAACCCTAAATTAGGGTTTTGCGCGGGCTCTCCACTTGGGGGTTTGCGCTCTTCTAGGGTTTGCGGGGGAGGGGCTCGCGAGGGTTTGGGGGGCTTTAGGGTTTTGGGAAACTTCTGAGGCGTTTACGGGAAGTTGGGGGCTTTTCAGGGTTTCTAAAGGGCCCTTTAGGATTTTTAGGGTCTTGTTTGGGGGTTTTAGGGGGTTTAGGGTTTGGGGTTTAGGGTTTAGGGTTTAGGGTTTAGGGTTTAGAGTTTGACTCTCGCTGTGCATCGCTCTGTCTTTCTTATTGTTGCTTTCTTTTTGGAGCAGCCAAGCCGGCTTCATTAGCTGGTGCTCAAGCCTAAAGCTTGAACCCTAAACCCTAAACCCTAATTTGTGGTTTCTGTTTTAGAGAGTCGAAGCAGCTCGGAGTTTATGTTGAGGGGTTGACAAAGATTGCAGTCTCTTCTTACGAAGAAATCCAAGCAGTCACTGACAAAGGAACTGCAAACAGAACAAGTTCGTTTTTAGGGTTTAGGGTTTAGGGTTTAGGGTTTAGGGTTTGTGTCAGCAGAAGCAAGAATGGCTGCGGTTTTCGTCGCTTTTGCGTCTCACAGCAGAGGCGCCCTTTGCAATTCTTAGCCCCAAACCCTAAACCCTAAGCTCTTAACCCTAAACCCTTAACCCTAAACCCTAAACCCTAAACCCTAAACCCTAAACCCTGATATGTGGTTTGTTTGCGTCTCAGTCGGCGCCACGCTGATGAACGCGACGAGCAGCCGCGTGGGTTTCTTTAGAAGGACAGAATTATTTTTAATTGAATTGAAAATGAAAAAGAATTATTTTAAATTTATAATTTTGATAAAAAGAATTATTTTAAATTTATAATTTTGATAAAAAGAATTATTTTTAATTTCAATTTCAATTTTCACAAGTGGTATTAAACCCTCAAAAACCCCAAAAGGGACTTTTCCCCTTTTGCGTGCACTTCACAACCAGAAGCAATTAGCCAATTCATCAACCAAAACAACATAAAAACCCTAAACCCTAAACCCTAAACCCTAAACCCTAAACCCTAAACCCTAAGCAAACTCGAAAAGCCGAAACAGCAAACCAGCGCGAGCAACAAAAACCAGAACCGCAGGACCCATCCAAGCACTCCCCCCGCCCCCCGCCCCCCAAACCCTAAACCCTAAACCCTGCTGCTGCGCTGCTGCTGCTGCTGCTGCTGCTGCTGCTGCTGCTGCTGCTGCAGGCGCACACGGTGACCTGCATCGAGCTGCTGCAGCTGACTTCCTTCAAAGGCCACCAAGGCCGCCAACTCAGCGTCATCAACTTAGTCGATTTGGCCGGATCTGAAAAAGCCAACAAAACCGGAGCCGAAGGCGCCAGACTCAAAGAGGGATGTGCAATCAACAAGTCCCTTTCGGCCCTAGGCAACGTAATTAGTGCCCTCGCGGAGGCCCAGGGGGGCCCCCCTCGTTATACCCTATAGGGACAGCAAACTGACGCGGCTGCTGCAGAACGCGCTCGGGGGCAGCAGCAAAACGATAATGCTTTGCGCTCTGTCTCCGGCGAGCAGCAATTATGAAGAAAGTTTGAGCACTTTGAGATATGCAGATAGAGCGAAGAATATAAAAAATAAAGCTGTTGTCAATGAAGATCCTGTCCAGAAACTCATTCGGGAACTCCAGGAAGAAAACGCCAAACTCAAGAAACTCCTCGATGGTCCGACCAACGCCGCCGCGGCCTGGGGTTTAGGGTTTAGGGTTTAGGGTTTGGGGTTTGGGGTTTGGGTTTGGGTTTGGGGTTTGGGGTTTGGGGTTTGGGGTTTGGGGTTTGGAGTTTAGCGCTGGGGTTTGGGGTTTGGGGTTTGGGGTTTGGGGTTTAGGGTTAGGGTTCAGGGTTTAGGGTTTAGGGTTTAGGGTTTAGGGTTTAGGGTTTAGGGTTTAGGGTTTGAGTGTGTTCAGGCCAGGGCCCCCTGGAGGGGCCCGCGCCTTCAGCGGAAGAAACCCTCGCGCTGCAGAGGGCCCACGAAGAAGAAATAAAAGCCATGGAAAATGCAATTGCAGAAATGCAAAAGTCTTGGGAAGACAAGTTGAAGGAGGCCCACGCCAAGCTGCAGCAGCAGCAAGCAGGTCAGCAGCAGCAGCAGCAGCAGCAGCAGCAGCAGCAGCAGCGGCGGCGGCGGCGGCGGTAGCAGCACTGCAGCAGCAGCAGCAGCGGCAGGGGCGGCGGCAGAACTGCTGCAGCAGCGAAACTGGCTCGGCTCGCAGCCCCGCCAAAGAGGGAGATGGAGGGTTTAGGGTTTAGGGTTTAGGGTTTAGGGTTTAGGGTTTGTGCGATCAGGGCCTGACTGGGAGAAGGTGTGTCACATAACTTTGTTGAATGAAGACCCTCTTCTCTCGGGGTCTTTTTCCATGGCCATTCCTGCTGCTCCCGGGAAGTTGTTGATAAAAAGAAAGACAAAAGAAGCAGCAGAGCAGCAGCAGGAAGCAGCAGCAGCGCAGCAGGCAGCAGCAAAGGAGACGCAGCAGCAGCAGCAGCAGCAGCAGCAGCAGCAGCAGCAGCAGGCGGAGACGGTGCTGCTGCTGTCGGGCCCCACAGTCAGCAGCAGACACTGCAGCATCTATTTCGAGGCTTCCGGAGCTGCTGGGAGCCCCAGAAAAGCCGCAGACGCAGCAGCAGCAGCAGCAGACGCAGCAGCAGCAGCAGCAAACGAAGCAGCAGCAGCAGCAAACGGAAAAGAGTCGGAAAAGGACGCAAATGGACTATTTATCGAGGCGCTGGAAGGCGAAAAAGGCACTTTTTTGAACGGAAAAGAACTGCAAAAAGGAGAAAAAGTGCTGCTGCAGTGCGGCGACCGCGTGGTCGTGGGCCAGAGCTACGCCTTTCTGGTGTACGTACCGCAGCTGTGGGGCCCCACACGCAGCAAACTTCTTGCTGCTGCTTCTTTTGCTGCAGCAATGGAGGAAGTCAGCAGCAGCAAAGGCGCGCTGCTCACTGCAACAAACTCTGGAAAACAAATCGAACTCGAAACCCTCGAAAGGTCCAAGTACAAACAAAAACTCAAGGAGGCTGATGAGGCACTCCAAAAACAAAAAGAGGTCCTGCTGCTGCTGCTGCTGCTGCTCCTGCTGCTGCTGCTGCTCCTGCTGCTGCTGCTGCTGCTGCGATTGCTGCAGCTGCTGCTGCGATTGCTGCAGCAGCAGCTGCTGCTGCTGAGAGGGCCTTGGCTGCTGCTCTTGCTGCTGCTGCTGCTGCGATCGCCTTTTCTGCTGCTGCTGCTGCGCTATCTGTTGCTGCTGCTGCTTCTCCTGCTTGTGCTCCTTTTTCTTTTGCTGCGCTGCTGCTGTTGCTGCTGCTGCTGCTGCTGTGATGGCCTTATATCCTGCTTGTGTTGTGGTTGACTTACCTGGCGCTTCTGCAGCTGCCTTATCTGCTGCTGCTGCTGCTGTGATTGCCTCATCCGCTGCTGCTGCTGCTGTTGCTTTATCTGTTGCTGCTCCTGCTGTCTGTGGCTCCTGCTGCTGCCTTTTCTGCTGCCGCTGCTGCTGCTGCCGCCCTGTCGGCTGCGTCTGCTGCTGCTGCCATGCCCACTGCTGTTGCTGCTGCTGCTGGCATTCTGCTGCGCTGCTACGGCGACCCCTGCTGCTGCTGCTGCTGCTGCTGCTGCTGCTGCAGGAGTACGAAGCAAAGCTGCAGGCTCTTGAGCAGAAGCACAATGAGGAGCAGCTGCAGAAAGTAAAAGAAGAATTTTTAAATGAACAAAAAAAGTTGGAGACAGAAAAAAGACAACTTGAAATTCAAGAACTCAAAAGAAGACAAGAGGAGGGCGACCTCATGCTGCTCAACGAGCAGCTCTCCAGAGTACCCCAAACCCTAAACCCTAAACCCTAAACCCTAAACCCCAAACCCTAAACCGTAAACCCTAAACCCTAGGCCGCAGCAAGTTCTTGAAAGCAGGTTCTCCACTTGGCCCTGGGGCGCTCTGGGAGAGCCGCGTGCCGCAAGAAGCTGAACCGCGTGCGCCTCCGCCTTCGCTGCTGCTGCTGCTGCTGCTGCTGTGCTGCTGCTGCTGCTGCTGCTGCTGCTGTGCTGCTGCTGCTGCTGCTGCTGCTGCTGCTGCTGCTGCGCTGCAGCTGCTGCCGCTGCTGCGGGAGGCCAACGTGATAGCTGCGGAGCTGGGGCTGGACTACGAGTGCTGCCCGCTGCTGCAGACTCGCGTGTCAGTGAAGAAAAAGGAGACAGTCGTGAGTGTCTCTTTGCTGCTGAAGGGTTTTCGAATTTGCTGCTGGTCTGCTGCTGCTTTCGAAGACCGCCTCATCCTCATGAGGGAACTCTTCGACAAGTGGCTCGAAGCCCCAGACCCCAACGCCTTCCTCGCAGGTGCTGCTGCTGCTGCTGCTGCTGCTGCTGCTCTGCTGCTGCTGCTGCTGCTGCTGCTGCTGCGGGTGCGGATGTTGCTGCTGCTGCGGATGCTGCTGCTGCTGCTGCTGCTGCGGATGCTAGTGTTGTTGGTGCTTAGTGTTTTGCTATTGCTTCTGCTGCTGCTGCTAGTTTTGATGCAGTTTCTGCTCCAGCTGCTGCTGCTGCTGCTGCTGCTGCTTTTGCATTGTTTCCTGTTCCTCTTGCCGTTGCTGTTGCTGCTTAGTTTGTTGCTGCTGCCGCCTAGTTATTTGCTGCTGCAGTTGCTGTTGCTGCTGCAGCTGTCCCGACTTCTGTTGTTGCTGCTGCTACGTAGTTTTTTGCTGCTGCAACTGCTTGGCATGTTGTTTCTGCTGCAGTTGCTCGATAGTTTGTTGCTGCTGCATCTAGCTGCTTTATTCGTTGCTGCTGTAGTTGCCGCGTCTTCTGCTGCTGCTGCTGTTGCTGCTGTCGTTGCTGCTGCTGTTGCAGCTGTCGCTGCCATGTGGCTCTTTGCTGCTGCAGTGCGGCTGCTGCTGCTGTTGCTGCCTCTGTTGCCTTTGCTGCTGCTGGCAGCGCTGCAGCCGCTGCTGCTGCTGCTGCTGCTGCTGCAGCTGCTGCTGCAGCGCTAGCAAAGAAAAAACGCCGAAACAAAAGCGACCAAATTACTGAGCAGCAGCAGCTGCAGCTGCCAGCGCAGCGGCAGCAGCAACTCCTGCTGCTGCTGCTGCAGCAAAGCAAATTGAACTAAAATGCATTTGTTTTCAGGATTAACTGATGAAGAAAACCCTTTTTTCGAACCCTTTCCAGAAACAACCCTCGTGGGAGCTGGGGACTTGTACTTAAAACCCTTGGCGCTGCAGCTGCAGAACGAGGCCACTGTGAAGCTCTTCGACACAGAGGCCAGGCAGACTGGACAGGCAAGGGTTTAGGGTTTAGGGTTTAGGGTTTAGGGTTTAGGGTTTAGGGTTTAGGGTTTAGGGTTTAGGGGATGGGCTTTGGGGCTGGGGTTTACGGGTTAAGGGCTAGAGTTTAGGTTTTAGGGGCACAGCGCTGAAATTTGGGGTTTAGTGGTTAGGCTTTCGGGGTTAGGGTTTAGGGTTTGGGGTTTAGGGTTTAGGGTTTAGGGTTTAGGGAATTCGCTGGAATGCTGTTTCTGGTAGATATCTCGCATGGACCAAATTCAAAGCAAATCAAACAAACGAACAAACAAAATAAATAAATAAATAAATAAATAAATAAAAAAATAAATAAATAAACAAATAAATAATAAATAAATAAATAAATAAATAAATAAAAATTAA
>NW_013652803.1:27500-50763 GCF_000499385.1 Eimeria necatrix
GGCTGTAGTCGTTGGAGCGCCAGCAGCGCCGGCAGCATCATCAGCAGCAGCAGCAGATGCTGCTGCTGCTGCTGATGCTGCTGCTGCTGCTGCTGCTGATGCTGATGCCCTAGCAGCAGACTCCCCTGCAGGCCAGTCAGCCGCTGCAGTGCTCCATGCAGCTGCAGCAGCACCTCCCGCAGCAGCATCAGCTGCTGGTGCTGCCACAGCAGCACGTGCTGCTGCTGCTGCTGGTGCTGCTGCTGCTGCTGCTGCTGCTGCTGCTGTCCCTCCTCCGTCATACAACAGCGACACCACGAGCCTGTCGCTTCGCGTTGGGGGATCCCACCTTCCCAGCACCAGCAGCAGCAGCAGCAACAGCAGCAGCAGCAGCAGCAACAGCAGCAGCAGCAGCAGCAGCAGCAGCTGGGAAAAGTCTGCTGCAGCTGAAAGTGTTCGTTTTATTCGAGTTGGTGCTTTTGCTGGAAAACTTCCCAAAGGAAAAGACACCCTCTACTCTCAAGACCAAACCCTTATAGCTATCATCAGCAGCAGCAGCAGCAGCAACAGCAGCAGCAGCAGCAGCGTCTGCTGCGGCTGCAGCAGCCCCGCAGATGCTAACGATGGCAGCAGCAGCTACAGCAGCACAAATGGCAGCGGCGCCCCCAAGGGGCAACAGGAACAGCCCTGCCAGCAAGAGCAGCAACAGCAACAGCAGCAACAGCAGCAGCAGCAACAGCAGCAGCAGCAGCATGGAGTTTGCAAGCTAGCCTCCAGCTGTAGCGGGCTGCTGCGTTGCTTTGTTGCTGCCGCTCCCCAGTCGGGTGCTGCTGCTGGCCCTGCTGCTGCTGCTGCAGCAGCAGCAGCAAGAGGCTTCCGCTGGCGGGGGGTGGAGCTCCCATGCGGACTGGCAGAAGCAGATAATAGATGCCTTAGCAGCAGCATCAGCAGAAACAGCAGCAGCAGCAGCAGCGACAGCAGGAGCAGCAGCAATAGCAGTAGCAGCAGCAGCAGTAGCAGCAGCAACAGCAACAGCAACAGCAGCAACAGCAGTAGCGGCAGCAACAGCAGCAGCAGCAGCAGCAGCAACTGCAGCAGAAAAGCGGGGCAAAAGGGGGTCCTGATGCACGATTGCTCTGCCGCTGCTTGGGCTGAGTTGCCGCCTGTTTTGTTCACCCAGCAGCAGCAGCAGCAGCAGCAGCAGCAACTGCAGCAGCAGCAGCAGCAACTGCAGCAGCAGCAGCAACGGTCACAGGTACTATGCAGTCTCGGTTCCGACTCGCTGCAGTTGTTTGTATTTCGCGGTGTATGTACACCTGATGCTTTTCTCCTCCCTTGGAAGGCCCTTCAGCTAAAGAGCAGCAGCAGCAACAGCAGCAGCAGCAACAGTAACAGCAGCAGCAACACAGAAGGCAGCTGCAGCAACAGCAGATTCTGGCAAGGGGTTTCATTTGTTGATGCTACAGATATTCAGGGAGACAGTTTATTGTTGCTGCAGTGGGACTTAGAGAAGGAGCTTAGCAGCAGTAACAGCAACGGCGACAGCAGCAGCAGCAGCAGCAGCAGCAGCAGCAGCAGCAGCAGCAGCAGCAGCAGCAGCAGCAGCAGCAGCATCAGCAGCAGCAGCAGCAGCAGCAGCAGCAGCAGCAGCAGCAGCAGCAGCAGCAGCAGCAGCAGCAGCAGCAATTGCATTCTAATGTATTCTTTTCCCCTCAGCGTCCTCAGTGCCCTCGCAGATCCCTGCGTTCGCCCCCCTCAGCAGAAGCAGAGAGAAGCAGCTCTTGCGGCATCACCATATGGCAGCAGCAGCAGCAGCAGCAGCAGCAGCAGCAGCAGCGAGACATGGAGGCTGCTGGTGAGCGGGCGCAGCGATTTGCTGCTGCTGCTAAATGATGCTGTGTGTCTGCGGCTGCAGCTTGGCGCATCTGGCGTCTTTCTAAAGCGCCGCTTTTTGCTGCAGCAGCCTGTGTTAGTTCCCGCTGCTGCTGCTTCCAGCAGCAGCAGCAGCAGCAGCAGCAGGCAGCTGCCGCTGCAGCGGTTTGTCGATGTGTGCTGCTGCTCCTTTTACCTGTACGCCCTAACGGCGCCGCCGCTGCAGCAAGTCCTCATTTGGAGTGTTTCTGCAGGAGTGGCAGTGCATGCAATTGAGCTGCCTCTCTACGACCCCCAGCAGCAGCAGCAGCAGCAGCAGCAGCAGCAGCAGCAGCAAAAGCAGCAGCAGCAAAAGCAGCAACGGCTATCTCAGCAAAATAGCAGTGAACGCGTGACCGGCGAGGGGAACAACTCCGTCGTCAGCAAGCAGTGCTGCTGCTGCCATTGCTGCTGCTGCTGCTGCTGCGTCGCAGCAGCAGCCGAAGAGCTGCCGGTGGTGCTGCTGTCTGTGCGCGTAAGCCAAGACTCTCTTTATCTGGTCGTTGGAGACAGCAGGAACTGTCTTCGTGTTGTTGCTTTGAGGGTTTACTTTGCTGCAGCAGCAGCAGCAGCAGCAGCAGCAGCTAGCTGGGGTAACGCAGCAGCAAACACCATGGGGGGCGCCCCCTGCGGCGAGAGGGAGAGAGCAGCAGAAGGGCTGCCTCTAAGGAAGCAGCTGCTGCCAGCTGCTGCTGCTCTTTCTGCTTTCCCAGCAGCTTTTGGCCTCCTGGCTTTACGCCTGCCAATTGCTGCATCTCCTGCTGCTGCAGCTGCTGCACCTGCAGCTGCTGCACCTGCAGCTGCTTCTGCTGCTGCGCCTGCAGCTGTTGCACCTGCTGCTGTTGCACCTTCTGCTGCTGCAGCGGCTGCTGCTGCAGCTGTTGCTGCTGCTGAGACGCCTGCAAAAGTGTACAAGCAGCTGCTCAAGGCATGCGCCTTTATCTCAGCAACAGCAAGACGAGGGGACCCCATTGTGCCTGCTGGACTATCCTCACTTAGCAGCAGCTGCAGCAGCTGCAGCAGCTGCAGCAACAGCAGCAGCTGCAGCAACAGCAGCAGCAGCAACAGCAACAGCAACAGCAGCGACAGCAGGAAGGAGCTTTTCAATAGCAACACCACGCAGAGTGCCATTGTATTTGTCTCCCCTGAGGCTCTTCGCTTCGTGCAGCAGGTTGTCGTGAAGAAGCAGCAGCACAGATACCAGCAGCAGCAGCAGCAGATAGATAGGCAACAGGCGGCGCAGCAGCTCTGTGAAGAGCTGCAGCTAGCGCTGCTGCAGCAAGAGACACGCGCGCTTTTGCTGCTGCAGCAACAACAGCTGCTGCAGCAGTACGAAAGGTTCTGCCGCAGCAGCGAAGCAGCGAATGGAAACAGCAATGCCTTTAGCTGGCCTGCAGCAAGGGTAGAGCTGCAGCAGCTGAAGGAGCAGCAGCAACAGCAGCAGCAGCAAGTGTCTTGGTTGCTGCCTCCCTACGAGCTCCAGCAGCAGCCTGTCGGGCAGCAGGCGTGGCGAGAGGTGCAGCTGCTGCAGCAAGACTTCCCGCTGCACTTACTGCAGCTGCAGCCCTCCTGCAGCAGCACTAGAGGCCCAGCAGCAGACGCAAGTCCCCTTCTAACTGAGCTTGAGACTTTGATGGATGCATGCGCCTTGGTAAGCTGCTGCTGCTGTCGAATCTGCTGCTGTTACTGCTGCTGCTGCTGACTCTGCTGCAGTTGTTGCCGTTGCTGCTACTACGCTGCCAGTGCTGCAGTTGATGCTAGAAATCCTGTTGCTGCTCCTGCTGCTGGTGCCGCTTCCACTGCCGCTTCTGCGGCTGCTGCTGCTACTACGGCAGCAGCGGCAGCAGCAACTGCTGCTCCTTCTGCAGCAGGAAAGGTATAGACACAGGGAGGCCGTTTCCCTATAAGCGAGTTCACCGTATAGAGCAGCAATGCTTGCATATGCTGCTGCTGCTGTTGCTGCTGCCGGGGCTGCTGCTGCATGCAGGGTGCTGCAGTAGCTGCTGACGACGCGCCAGCCGGCTGCCTGTCTTGCTGCGGCGATGGGGAGCTCGTTGAGCTGCTGGCTTCCTTTGCCAGTGAGCAGCAGCAGCAGCAACACGAGCAACAGCAGCAAAAGCAGCAGCAGCGGCAAACACGGATTCAACGGCTTCACGAAACAGCAGCAAGGCTGCAGCAGGCGCAGCGCCAGCGTGCAATGATGGAGGCGCGGCCCCCCTGGCTGTACACAGCAGTTTTGCCTTTCCACTGCAGCAGCAGCAACAGCAGCAGCAGCAGCAGCAACACGCCCTTGCTGCTTGATGAGGTCCTCTCACTGCAGACTACGGGGCGCGTCGCTCAGCGCGTTGTTTCAGGTGGTCCGCGGAGCAGCAGCAGCAGCAGCAGCAGCAGCGACGGCGAGTGCAGCGGCAGCAGCAACAGCGACGGCAAGTGCAGCAGCACTTGCAGCAACCGCGGAGTTGAAGAGAGCTGCAGCCACCATTGCTGCTGCTGTCGCACCACGCGCTTGCGCATTTTTCCGAGCGATGCATTCATTTTCGTTGAAGGCATTCCTTGCTGCAGCAGCAGGAGGCCCAGCAGCAGCTGGAAACTCAGCAGCAATAGCAGGAGCAGCAGCAGCAGCAGCAGCAGCAGAGGCTCTTACTGCAGCGTCTCGTACAGGTGCTGGCTCATCAAGTGGCCTTTTTCTGGCTGCGACGGCGGCACAAAAACGTTTTTTGGGCCTTTTGGTTCTGTTGCACCTGCTGCTGCAGCTGCTGCCTTACCTGCGTCTGCACTTGCTGCTGCACAGGGCGCTTCCAGCAGCAGCCCGTTCTCGCCGTGGGGGCTGCAGCGAGAGAGCAGCAAAGGCAGAAGACAGCAGCAGCAGCAGCAGCAGCAAGAGCTGCCCCGCGGGGAGCTGCCAGTGCAGCTGTGCGTCTCTGCGGGGAGGGGTCTGGGGATCGTTTCTTGCTGCTGCCGTGCTGCGCTGCTGCGGCACCCCAGCGGCTTGCTATTTGCTGCTGTGGGGAGCAGCAGCATGTTGGAGCTGCTGTCTCGTGTGCTGCTGATGGAAGGGCCACAAGCAGCAGCAGCCTTTTGCATGCAGAACGGCCTCGATAGCAGTCAAGTCGCGTTGCTGCTGCTGCAGCTGTCGCTCCGCTGCAGGGACCTCAAGCGCATGCAAGAGGCCCTAGCTCTGCTGCAGCAGCAGCAGCAAATGATAGCCATGCGGCTGCTGATGGTTTTTGTCTTTAATGGATACAGCGCAGAGGCGCTGCCTTTGGCATTTGCAGCAGCGGAACTGCGCGCTGATCCTGCTGCTGCTGCTGCGGCAAATTCAGCTGCAGCAGCTCCCGGCGCTGCTGCGGCTGCGCCTCTCATCTATGACTCCACTGCTGTTGCTCAGCATGCGCTGCTGCTGCTGCAGACGCTACACCGGTATCAGGAGCAGGAGCAGCAGCAGCAGTGCTCGGCCGAGCTGCACCAGCTGAGGGATCGCCGTAACGTAAAGCAAGTGCACAGCAGCAGCAACAGCGACAGCAGCAGAAGCAGCAGCAACGAGATCAGCGTTGCCTTCCCGGCGTCTTTGGTGTCTTTGGTAGTTCCTTGGCGTGCAGCAGCAAACACAGAAGCAACAGCAGCAGTAGCAGCAGTGGTAGCAGCAAGACCCCCTGCAGATGTTCTGCTGCAGTGCGAAGCAGCATCAATGCTAGATATAGGCTTCAGCTCGCGTCTGCTGCTGCGGCTGTTGCGGTTTGCTGTTTCACTCACCGATGTGCGAGTGCTGGCGAAGATTGACCTTGCAGCAGCAGCAGCTGCTGCTGCACCCAACAGTCAGCAGCAGCAGCAGCAGCAGCTAACTGACGAGCTCTCAGAGCTTGCTCTCTACGTGCAGCTCTTGAGGTGGCTGCAGCAACGCGTATCAGCAGCTGCCGATGCGCAAAAGCAGTCAATCCAGCAGCAGCAACAGCAGCAGCAGGTGACGCTACTGCGCACAGACACGCAGCAGCAGCAGCAGCAGCAACAAGAAAGATTCGCTGTTACTCAAAAAGACTCCGAAGTGCCATGGGGACCTGAAGCCTCCATAGAAACTGTTGTCAGGGAAACGCTGCTAAGTGGACGCATCAGCACAGGCTTGTTGTGGCTGCAGCAGCAGCTGCAGCAGCAGCAGCACCGTGTATCTGCGATGGACCTTCTGCAGCAAGTGGCTAACCGAATGGCCTATAGGCTTTTCTGCTGCCAGCAGGCGGAGCTTTTCTTCGTGGGGCTGCAAATGCTGCGCCAAATCGGGGTCGGCGTCAGCTGCTGCTGCTGCTGCTGCTGTCTTTTGCTGTCTGCTGCTGCCCCCTCCCGTTGCTCGTGTACCATTCTTTGCGGCTCTTATCTGCTGCTGCTAGTGCTGTTGGGCAGCCTCAGTTATAGGGGCTGAGTTGCCTGCTGGTGCTACTGTGCGTCAGCGCTGCTGCTGCTGCTGCTGCTTGCCGGTGCTGTTGCTTCCAGCCACTATTGCCGCTGCCATTTCGCTGCAGCAACACGAGCTACTTCTGGGCAGTCTCTTGCACTGCACTGCATTTGCATCCCCTGTTGCTGTCTTTGTTGCTGCTGCTGCTGCTGCTGCAGGCGGACATTCCAGGTTTCTGTCTACGAGCTGCACTGCTGACAACGCGCACGCCTGTCCGCTGCCGTTTGCTGCGACACCTTTATCACCAGAAGCAGCTGCAGCCTGCGCACATGAAGCTGATCCGCATTATGCAGGTCCTGATTTGCTGTTGCTGCTGCTGCTGCTGCTGCATGCGGCAACTGGACAGTCGCTACCCCTTGATTTGCTGCTGTAACTAGCCAGGAGTGCCCGCATCTCACAGCTGCTGCGTCAATGTGTTTGCTGCTGCAGGTCCTGGAGCTGCTCTTTACGAATCCTTCCTACGATGCTGAGCTGGCCAGGAGATATTCCTCCATAGCAGCAGCAGCAGCAGACGCAGCAGCAGCAGACACAGCAGCAGCTGCGCGAGCAGGCACAGGGGCCGCTGCAACAGAGGATGATGCAAGTTGCGTGGCACTCCCAACTGAAGGTGCTAGCAGAGACACAGCAAGAGATATGCTGAGCTTGGGCAGCAGCAGCAGCAACAGCAGCAACAGCAGCAGCCAGTTCCCTACTGCAGGTGCAGATGCTCCAGAGGACTGCTGGCCCGCCGGGGGCAGCGCAGCCATCATTGCTGGGGCGCTGTGTGAGGGCTATGTTTCGCTGCGAGTACGGAGGCAAATTCTGCAGCAGCAGCAGCAGCAACAGCCGCAGCAGCAGACACAGCAGCACACGACGCTCGGCGACAGAAGCTTCTTCACAGGCAAGAGTGACCCTCAGAGATAGAAATTATGGGCGCAATGCCATAAAGATAAATTATAGCAAACAGAAAAAAACACAAAACACGGAAAAAGGGAGCAAACGCAGATGTGCGCAGTCGCAGCGATAGACGGACAGCTGAGACAAAAAAGCTAGCAGCAGCAGCAGCAGCTGCTGCTGCTGCAGCAGCACCAGCAGCAGCAAAAGAAAGAAAGACGCATCAACTGGAGCCGGCACAAAGGCATTTATCAGAAAAGGATAATTAATATATTTTAAAAAATGGAAGATGGAGGGAGCAGCCGGGAGGCTGCCCTAGAATGCCCACACGGCCTGGGGCTTTCTCTGCATGCGGTTGTTGGTTCTGAGGCGCGCCGCCCCGTGACTGCTGCTGCTTCTGATGCTGCTGCTGCTGCTGCTGCTGCTGCTGGCCTCTTCAGGGTGCAGCAAAGCTGAGGCGGCAGAAGCGCCTCCTGTTTTCACTCCGGAAAGATACCCCAAAGAGGCTCTCAGGGTACAGACTCCTTGGTGCTGTTGCTTTGCTGCAGCAGCCGCTGCTGCTCATGGTGCTACTTCCCGCGCGATGCAGTTTGCTTGTTACTTTTTGCTGCTGTCACTTTTTGCTGCCGGCATCCAGACTGGCTTCCAGCAGTGTGCGACTCACCTCAATTTCATCTTGATCTGCCATAAACAATAATATGTTCCCACTCTCCTCTTTTCGCACGTTGCTTCTGCTGCTGCTGCTTCTCCCGTTGCTGTTGGTGGTGGCGGTGGTGGTGGCTGTGCTGCTGCTGCTGCTGCTGCTGCCTTTACAGGCGTGCTGCAGTGGATGGCCAGGCACTGACTACAAACTGGAGCAGCAGCGCTGCAGGCATTTGCAGCTCCATGTTGCAGCTACTCTGCAGCAGCAGCAGCAACAGCAACCAATGTTGCTGTTTC
Organism: Eimeria necatrix; assembly: GCF_000499385.1. NCBI lineage: Eukaryota > Apicomplexa > Conoidasida > Eucoccidiorida > Eimeriidae > Eimeria > Eimeria necatrix. The sequence continues at coordinate 35,647 of NW_013652803.1, forward strand.
TGTGCTGCAGGCCTGGGCCCATATGGGTTCCGGGGAGGTACCAGACCTCGCGGAGTGCTGCTTCTCGGGTTTCGCGGCTGCTGCTGCTGCTGCTGCTGCTGCCCAGAGCTGTAGCCGAGACTGCAGCGTTGGCGATGAAGGGCTGCATCCGCAGCAGCAACTGCTGCAGCAGCAGCTGCTGCTGTCCCAGGGCCCGGGCGGCAGCAGTGCAACACTCCACGGAGGGCGCAAGTGGAAGGCCGCAACTGAAGTAGAGGCTGATGTGCTGCAGCTGCACCAAGCAGCGACTGCTGCAGCAGCGGACTCTCACCAGCAGCAGCAGCAGCAGCAACAGCACAGCTTCCTGTTGCGGGCGAATCTCAGGCAAGGCGCAGCACAGACACAGCAACAAACCAGATAAGGAAATGCTGCCAAGGGAAAACCAGCAGAAACTTCAAAATAAGTGGAAGACACAATCCCATAGCAGCTAGACTCTCCTCCCGATTGCAATTAATTTTCAAAACTCCCTTTTTGTCTCCTTATTTTGCCCCCGAATTGCTTCCTGTTGCTGTGCTGCTGTTTGAGCAGCGCCCGTGTCAGTGTGTCTGTACTGTGTTTGCTGGTTTCGTTTTCTTTCTTGAGGAAGTGATTTCTCTTCTTCGCATTTGTTTAAACAACAACATAAATGAGGGACAAAAGCATCAGTACTTGGCCCGCCGGTGCACGTCTGTATCCTGACTTGTGCTGCTGATGTTGTTGCTGCTGTTGCTGCTACTGCTGCTGTTGCTGCTGCTGCTGCTGCGTGGCTTCAGGGGGACCTGCTCAGAATGCAGCCGCCTGATAGCGAGCGAGCCGGACCTGCTGTCTGTCTTTGCTGCTCCCCCCGGCGGGAGAAGTGCTTCAGCAAGAGCAGCAGCAGCTGCTGCTGCCAGTGCATCTCTTGGCGGCTACATGAGCCTGTCTCTTTACGAGTTGTCTCTTCTCAAACCCAGCAGCATTTTGCGCATATTTGCTGAGAAGCGGCATGTGCAGCTCGTGCACAGTCTGCGGTCTCCGTCGCGCCGCAGCTGCAGCAGAAAACGCCAGCCTCAGCCGCAGCAGCAGCAGCAGCAGCAGCAGCAAGGGCTGCACACACTGTGGGAGGTTGCTGCTCGGTATCTCGGCATTTCTGAAGGCATCAAGAGTGCTTTGGTCTGGAAATGTCTTTTCTCTTTTTGTCTGGCGCATTGTGATTGGCGGGGAGTGGCCCTTTGCGTGGCTGAGCTGCCGCTGCACCCCACTGTTACCTGCGACCCTTGGGGGCGCCTTAAACTGGTTGCTGCTGCTGCTGCTGCTGGCAGCAGCAGCAGCAGCAAAGGCAAGATGAAGAGGCTCGCGCTGCTGCAGCGGATCCTTTCCTTTCTACGAAGACGCAGAGAAGGGGGGGAGTCGGCCTTCCTTGACGAGCTGCTGCTGCAGCAGCTTGCAAGGCGGGGTCTGTTTTTAGAGGCTCCAACAGCAGCAGCAGCAGCAAGGGAAGCAGCTGGTGCAGAGCACGACGACACAGTTCTGGCTTTGCTGCTTCAGAGACACGCGAAGGCTGGCCGACTGTTTAGGAAGCAGCAGTCTCTGCCGCCGCAGCAGCAGCAACAGCGGCAGCAGCAGCCGCAGCTCGAGGCGGCGGCCGAAATGCTGCCTGTGGGGTCTCTGTCGCCTCTGCACCTCTTCGTCATGCAGCTGTGCCTGTCCAACACGCTTCCCTCTTTGCTTCTTTCCTACCTGGAGGTGCCTCAGCTGCCTTTTGCTGCTGTTGTTGCTGCTGCTGCTGCTGCAACTGCTACAAGTGCTTCCTGGCGAACTTCCTCTCTGCTTTGTCTTTTGCTTTTGTTGTGTGCCTCTCTGTGACATTAAAGAGTGCTGCTATTGCTGCTGCTGTTGGTGCTGTTGCTGCTGTTGCTGCTGCCGCTCTCGCTCTGCCTCGTCTGTGTGAAGTTCATCTGTTCAATCCGTAAATCTGTCCTCGGTTCTTTCTATCTTTTGCACCTCCGCAGCACTTCTGCTTGGGGAATGACTTTGAAGCTCAGCAGCTCTTAAAAGCCAGCATTCGAGCTAGAAACAACAATAGCAGCAGCAGCAGCAGCAGCAGCAGCACAAGCAGCAGCGGCAGCAGCACCCTTCACTGGGTGACTGTGGCCTTGCTAGGCCGATTGGGAAACCACGCGCTGGCAGCAGCAGGAATGCATCAAGCAGCAGCCCAGCTTTGCCCCCGAGGTTTGCTGCTGCTGCTGTTGCTAGTGCTGCTGCTGCTTCGTTTCACTTGCCGTAGCAGCTGCAGCAAGGACAGCGGAACGAGCAGCAGCTGCTCTCAGCCTGCTGCAGCTCTTGTGTGTATTCATCTAGGGCTCCAGATTTAAATGTTAGCACTTTAACTGGATGGATTTGCAAATGCGTTTTCTTCAGGGGACTCGTTTGTTTGCAAGGACTCCGAGGGAACACCATTTTTGCCTTTGTCGGCTGTCTCCCGTCTCTCTCCGCCCATGTTAGTTTCACTCCTGGCCTTTATCCCGCAGCCTCCTGCTGCAACATCAACCGCAGCAGCAGCAGAAACCACAGCAGCAGCAGCAGCAGCAGCAGCAGCGGATCCCCGGGGTAGCAGCGAGGGGCACGGGCACCTCTTTTCTGTTTCCCGTGCAGACTTGCGGTAAGCAGCACCAAGCAGCCATTTGTTGTCCACTAAGTACTTCCCTTTTAAGTGCTTTATTTTATTTTTTATCTCAATTTTATTTCTTCTTTTGTATAGACATACCTCTTTCTCTCTTCCTCAGCCTGTCTCTATCTGTCCGTTCTCTCTCCGTTTATTTCCGTTTACTGGTGCTTTCTTTGTTTACTTTGCGGCCATTGTCTTGCTGGCTAAAGCTTTCTTTGTTTACTTTGCGGCCATTGTCTTGCTGGCTAAAGCTTTTGTTGCTTAATTGCTTTTCTTTTCTCTTGTAGTTGCCTTTTTTTTGGATTTTTTCCCAGATTTGGTCTGGCGCCCTTCAGGGAGTTGTCTAGGGCATACTTTGTGGACTGCATGCAGCTGCAGCAGCAGCAGCAGCAGCAGCAGCAGACGCAAGATCTGGTGCAGCAGCAGCGGGAAGGGAAGACGCGGCTTCAGGAGAAGCCCGTGGTCCTGAATACCTGCCTCTTTGCTGCTTCTGTCCTGGAGCAGCAAAGGCGCATACGCCATTACCATTCATTTGGGGGACAAGAGCAGCAGCAGCAGCAGACGCAGCAGCAGCAGGACCCCTCTTGGTTTTTAATGGACATGCAGACATGGAGAAAAGACCTGTCTTTGTTAAATTTACTCTCAGAGTGTTTCCGTTCGCTTGATGTTGGGTCTCTTTTGGAGCCAGTTGAGGTATTTGCTGCTGCTGCTGCAGCAGCAGCTGCTGCTGTTGGTTCTGGCGAAGGCGCTGAGTCCTTTAGTGCCAATGGCTGTGTCGCCGTCGGTGCTGCAGTAACAGGGGCTGCTGCTGTAGCAAATGGCCTGGAGCGACGAGAATCAGCAGCAGCAACAGCAGCAGCAACGGCAGCAGCAACAGCAGCAGCGGCAAAAGCCCTGCCTTTGGCTGTTAGGCAGTCCTTTTTGAATGGAAAAGCCTTTACTTCTTTGCTGCAACGTGTGCACGGGCCAAAAGCAACTGCAGCTGCTGCACTTGACTCCAGCTGCCGCAGCAGCACCAGCGAGGGCTTCAGTGTGGCATATTTCCTTTCTCAGGGCCGTCCCTCTGCTGCCTTTCATTTGCTGCTTGCAAGCCGCAGTAGCTGCCGCTGCTGCTGCTCACAGCGGAGCTGCAGCAGCAGCAGCAGCACATGTCCTGCCGCTGCAGGCAGCACTTTCTCCGAAGGGCTGGTCTTACCGCTGGCCCCGGAACAAGCAGACCTGCTGCAGGAAACAGCCGTTCACGTGGCGCTGTGCAACTTACTTGATGAAGGAGTTGTCTCTTCTTGTCTCCTTTTTTTGGAATTATGCGGCATCGACGCCACCATTCTGAGAGTGGACGCGCAGTCCGCGCGCCGCATTTACGAGCACCAGAAGCAGCAGCAGCAGCAGCAGCGGCAAAATTCGGCTGCCGAAGCGACGAACCGCAGAGCAGCAGTGCCAGGCGATGATTCTGCAGCAGCCACGGTCATACAGCTCTTCCGGGGCTTCCCCCGCCCCTCATCCAAATCTGGCAGCAGCAGCAGCAGCAGCAGCAGGAGCGGCCGGGGCATATCTTCCCCTGACCTTCTGTCAGCTCTCCGCCTTTTAGAAGAAGCCACTTGGGCCCTCAGCGCCCCCCCAGAAAAGGCAGCTTCGGGGAATGCAACATCTGCTGCTGCTGCAATCAAGAGACAGGCAACTAACCCGTGGCATCTTGTTGCACATTTCTGCAGGCTAGTCTCTATGTTATCGCTGCTGCTGCAGATGCTAGGCTGGAAGTTCTCGCAGCTGCTGCTCCCACTGCCTGAGCCCAACACCTCCCTATGCTGCTGCTACGCTGCTGCTGCGCTCCATGTTGCAGTTTTTGCTTCTTCGCTGCTGCTGCTGCTGCTGCTATAGGGCCCACGAGCTTCCCCATTCGCTGACGCTGCTGCATGAGTTGGCACGGAAGGGCCACTGGCTGTCTGTTCTTCATGAAGCAGAACTCCAGCGGTGTCCCAAAGACACTCTGCGGGGGGTTATAGACGGGTGAGCTTTTTGCTGCTGCTACTGCTACTGTTACTGCTGCTCTCGTTGCTGCGGCTGCTGTCTACACTTGGGCAGTTTGACTGCTGCCGGTGCTGCTGCAGGTATTTCACTGACCCCTGCCTGCGAGGGCACCTGAAGAGAGCGATAGGCTGCAGCAGCAACTCACGCTCTGCTGCAGCAGCGCCGGAGTCATTCTGGGGCAATTCAGACCCTCTCTACCTTCTTGTTGCTGTACGATGTGACCACTGCTGCTGTTCTTGCTGTTCTGCTGCTGCAGTGATAATTTTCCGCGGCTGCTAGTGCTTGCCACTACAAATGAGTTCCTGTTGCCACTTTTCTGCTTTGTGCAGCTACCACTTCGTTGGTTTATGCTGCTGTTATTTGCTAATTACATTTACACCACTAGGACACAATTCAGTATGAGAAGAATTTTTTGGTGCCGCAGGCGAGACAGAAGCAGCAGCAGCGCCAGCTGGGACTGCAGCTGCTACGGGAGGCTCTGCGGCTGCGCCGCCCTCGCCTTGCGGTGTACGCGAGCTGCTTCTCGGACTGCAGTTTGCTGCAGTGTCTGTCTATATGGCTGGCCCTCCAGGCTGCACTGTTGCTGCCACAGCACCACCACCATCAAAAGCAGCAGCAGCAGCAGCAGCAGGAGCAGCAGCTTGCTGGGCTGCTGCGTCAGGCAGGGCTACAGCGCATGCAGGTGCACGGAGCTGTTCTACCAGCACAGCAGCACCAAGAAATGCTTCCTCGTCTGCTGCAGCTGGTCCAGACGGGCGCTGCAGCCGCAGCATCGGCAGCAGGTGCTGCAGCTCGTGACGAGTGCATTCTGGTTTCTGCAACAGCCGAAACTCTCTGGGGTCTTATACTGAGTTTAGGGGAGGCCGGTTGCTTCGTGCTGCTGCTGCGGGGCTTTTCCCTTTTTGACCCGAAGAGCCCTCTAATGCATGTTTTGCATTTCTTGAGGTAAATTCCCTAACGCAAAAGTAGATATAAGAATACACTTACATGCTGCTGCTGCGTCAGGCTTGCATGCATTCTCTAAACTGCATTAACAAGCTTCACATATTCTTCCACACGCGCATGCACACTGTGCCTTTGTCAGGGCTTTTTCGCAACGGCACTTTAAAACGGCGGCGGCAGCCCTGAAGCGCTATGTGCTTTACCGCCGCAGCATGCACCAGGCAGCAGCTGCAGCAGCAGCAGACACAGCGGCACTTGCAGCAGCGGGGGCGCCAAAGTCAGCAGAAACAGACGCAGGTGCACCTGCCATGGGAGACGTAGACGGTTCTGCTGCAAGGGACGCTGTACCGCCAGAAGGGTACACGCTTCATGCAGCAGACATTCGGCATGTTAGCAGTGAGCTGCTGCGCATGCTACTGCTGGCCCAGGGGCCCTGCATGCAGCAGCTTCTGCAGCTGCTGCATGAAGTAGGCTACTCGCAGTGCTTTTGTCTTTTGCATCATGCTGCCGCTATCTGCAGCGGGGAGAGTCCCGTGCTGCAGCAGCAGTTGCAGAGGCTACTGCAGCAGCAACTGCAGCAGACCGTCGACATGCCACTGCAAGAGGGGCGCAGCGAGCTTTTGCTGGCTTTGTTGCAGCAGCGCAAGTATGCAGAGGCAAGACAGTGGGCAAGACTAGCAGGTCAGATCCAGAGCTGAGCGCTTAATGTTAATGAAGTAGAATTCATGTTCTTTCTTAGTGACACTTGAGCCCTGGCGAGCGTAGCATCAAGTGAAGCAGCAGAGGCAGCAAACAGTCCAAAATTCGTGCCGACGGGACACTCTCTCATTTGTGCCTTTCATTGCAGGCCTCGGCACCAGCTGTTTGCAGCTCGTGACAGTGCACGAAGTTGCTGAGTGCCTTACAGGGCTTCGGAACAGCAGCACCAGTGGTCGGAAGTCTAGGGGTCCAGTGGAAGAGCGTCTGGACGTTTGGGCTCGTTGCTATAGGCTGTTTGCTATTCACCAGTACCCTACGGTGCTTGCTGCAGTCTTTCTGCTTTCTGTGTCTTCTCAAATGGAGGGGGATATCAGTTTGGCGGAGCAGGCCTTCCTGCTGGCTGCTGCCTTGAGCCTTCTGGGAGCCCCGCACCCCAATCCTCCAGCGCTTCCTACCCGTGATGCAATCGTGCAGCAGCTCATTAACTGCGCGCAGGGCAGCTGCACTACTTGCAGAAGCAGCAGCAGAAGCAGCGACAGCAGCAACAGCAGCAGCTGCGGCGGTGCGACTGGGGCGGGGGGATTGACATTGATCGGCTGCCTGCCTCTGCAGCCCGAGGAAATGCGTTCTGTGTTTTGGGTAAGGCAAGCAGAGACTGCATCTGATGCACATGCAGATGATGAGAGCTTTTGCTGCTTATGCAGCAGCGACACGGACACCCAGAAAGTTGTTCAAAGCGACGAAAGCAGCATACGCACCAGCGACCAAAATTGCTGCAGGTGCTTAGTTTCCCCCCAGTTGCTTGCTCAGCTGCAAGGCCGGCTGCTGCTGCTGCTGACTTCTCAATCCACTGTAGCAGCTGCCACTGCTGCACTGACACCGGAGCTCACGGGAAGCCTGTGGGAGCATCAAGCAGCAGAGCCTCAGTTGCTGCTCCACGGAACAGCAACGCCTCTACCAGCCTGCCACAGCAGCAGCAATGTGCAGCGGCTGCTGGAGCGTCTGCAGCAGCTTGTGGATCCTGAAGCTCCTGCTCTGCCTCTGCACCACTTGGCAGCCCCACAATGGCCGCCTTCACTAGGCGCCCACTTGGAGGCCAAAGACATTTGCCACCAGCAGCAACACCAGGAGAAAAGCGCAGAAGAAAGTTTATCGCTGCTGCCTGCAGAAAAGGCCCAAGGAGGGGCCCCGGAGCAGCAGCCAGCCTGCACGGTGCTGCTGGACCAGCTGCAGCAGGCGGTGCACCACTCCATATCAATTGGCTGCACGCACATTGCCAGGTCTCTTGTTGGGAACTTCTTAACCCTGCTGCGACAGCCCCATCCCGCTAGTGCTGCAGGTGCTGCGCCAAATACCAAGTCAATAGAAGACGAGCAGCAGCGACAGCACCTTCTGCTGCTTCAGAGTCTGTCTCAAGAGGTGCAGCTCGCGGAGCTGCTGCTGCGCGTGGTCACACTACCTATTCCTTTAAAGGCACAGCAGCAACAGCTAGTCCTGCTGCAGACCTTATCTGCTGCGGCTGCTGCTGCGTGCGCCAGCACCAGGCCCGACGCTGGCTCTCTGCCCCAACCCCACAGAGATTTGCTGCAGATGTTGCAGGAACATCTAGGATCTTCTGCAGCTCAGGAACAGCAGCAGCAGCGAAAGCAGCAACAAGAGCATGAGGTTGTACAGCAGCATGAAGACAGCGTCAATCAGCAGCAACGCCTCTTATCGCTGCAAATGCACCGGCAGCAGTTGCAGCTGTTGTCTCAGCTGGTGCAGCGCTGCAAGCCGGGGTTGCATGAATTTTGCTTAGAGCTCCTCGTTGTTTTCGCTGTGAGCCTTGTTCTTGTGTCGCCTTTTAATGCGGTTCTGAAGCAGCAGCAGCAACGGCCGGAAGACCTATTGCTGCGCTTGCTGCTGGCGTGTGCCTTCCCCACCTCGGACTTGCCCAAAATCACGCTTTGCATGCGATTTGCTGCAAAGTTAACGAGAGACGGCCAGCTGCAGCAGCAACAGGTTGCTGCTGTGCTTCTTGCTGCTTTTATCGACCATCAGAAGCAGCACTTGCAAGTCGAGCACATGCAGTGTTCAAGCTCACAGCAGGGGCCCCAGCGGCAGCAGCGGGTAGTATGGTTTGAATGGCCACTTCTGCTGCTAAAAGACTTTCTGAGGGTTTGCGAAGCTCCAGGTCTCGCTGGCGTACAGGCGTTGGAGCTGCTGCTTCAACAAGAGCGCAAAGAGACGGAGCGGGCGCAGGAGCTGCAGCTGCAGCACGTGGCCTCTTCTTGTGCTGCTGCAGCGTGTGCTGCTTCTTTGCCGCTTCTGCATGAGCAAGAAGTAGAGGTGTCTTTGCTTGCTTTCTATGACCTAGAGCGCGCATGCAACGCTGCGGGGCTTCTGCAGCTGCTGCAACTGATACAGCGGCGACTTGAGATGTATATGCAGCTCGGCAAACCGTATTTGCTGCTGCGCGTTCTCACGACCATCTCCCCCTCCCCACATTTCAAGCCAGCAATTCAGTAAATAGCACAGTAGCCACTGGTTTTTCTGTTGCTGTCTTCATTGCTGGTGGTGCTGCTGTCGCCTTTTTTGTACATACAATTTGGGGGGCATGAATATTAAATATATGCTGCTTGACTTGCTTTTAGGATGTTGCTAGATGGAGGGTACCTGCTGCAGTTGCTTGCAGCCTGCCGTAAGGGTATAAAGCAGCAGCAGCCGCAGACGCAACAGCAGCAGCTGCATCAGCAGCAGCTGCTGCTAGAGGCAAACGTTATACCCGAAGTACAAGTGTGTGAGTCTCTCGCCCTCGCTATATGTGACCTGCTGTACTCCCAGTATGAACAGCAGTTGCAGCAGCTGCTGCAGCCAGAGGCTTCCGCGCAGCAGGAGCGGGAAAAGAGGACACTGAAGGTCTCCTTGGATAATCTGATTTTTGCGAATTGGGAACTTGGGTTTAAGAAGGAAGCCGGGTATGCTTTGTGGATGTTTTCATGAGCTCGTACTGTTAATGCTGCACCATGAATCCTTCTGCGGCCTTGCTGCTGGACCTACTTTGCTGTGCCTGCAACGCGTGCATTTTTGTGCAAGTTCTGCTTTGCTGCAGTCTCCTCCTGCAGCAGGAGGCTTTTCGTTGCCTCGCCATGGGATTGGCACCGCAGGACTTTTATTGCGAGCGGGGTGCTGACCGTCTGTCTCTTGGTCTCCAGGTGTGTTGCCTCTTTCGCTTCCCTGAGTTTTTGTTTGGCTCCTTAATTTTGGCCAGTGGCGTTTTCTCGTGTGCTGCTGCGTCTTGCTGCTCGTGTTGCTGCTGCAGCTGCTGCTCCAGGCCTCGCGGTTTTTCCTTGAAGCAGACTGCACGCCGCTGCACTTGACTTGCTGCCGCCATGCAGCTCTTGTGGCGCTGCAGCTACGCGCTGTGGAGCTTCAGCTCTCGCGGCAGTCTTTGCAGCAGAAGCAGCTACAGCAACAGAAGCAAGGTCGCCTCCTAGTGTCTCAGCTGCTGCAGCACTGTGGCACGGCTCTTCAAGGAGTTCTTCATCCTTTTAAAGATGCTGAAGCATTTCTAAGAGAGGGCACAGAACTGCCGTTGCTGCTGTCAAGTCTCGCAACGTCTGACACAGCAGCGAGCTCTCCACAACAGCAGCAATCAGCAGCAACTAATGATGCAGCAGCAGTGGACACAATACAGCAGCAACGATCCTCTTGGTTTCGCAGTCACCTCTTTTCGTTAGATGGGTCTGCCTTTAAGGGGCTCAGTGGAAGGGATGGAGAGGAACGGACGGATCCCTTTGGGAATGCTGAAGCTGCAGCAGCAGCAACAACAACAGGGGCTGCTGCGGTTGCAGAAGCTGTTAGGGAATCTGAGGAGGCAGCCGCACTGTCTGTAGGCCTGTGTGGTCCTTATTTGCAATTCTTGCACCTGTCCGTCTCTCAGGTGCTGCTTTTCGTCGAATTGCATCCCGACGCTCTAGTGTCCGGTCTAACTGCTCAGGCAAGCGGAGAAACAGCAGAAACACAGGGGCAAAGAAGCACATACCACGGCCATGCATGCAGAGATTCACACTATTAAGTGCTTCGGGCTATTGTGTGTTGTCCTCGTTGTTCTCCAGTGCAAGGTAGAGGCTGCTGCTTCTGCTCTTGCGCCGGAGAAGACTGTGCATTTTCTGCCACCTGCAATGTGTGTGCTTGGCTGCCGCTGTTTTGCTTTTTCTGCGTCCCAGGCTTATCATCACATATACGGTGGTGTTGTGCAACTAGCCTGGCCGCGCGCAGTGTATAGACAGGTCATTCTCAATGGCCGCTTGCCCTACCTCTCTCAGCTTTTGGGCCGGCCTCTCGAACAGCGTTTTGCTGCAGCAAATGACAAGGCATTCCATAAGTCTTACGAGGGTGCAGACATTGGTCCGGGGAGGCTTAGAGTCGGGCCACAGCAAAGCCCACGCCAGCAACAGCCGCCAAACCTCCCACAGGGGATGTGGGGTGAAAGCCTCAGCAAAGATGCACTGAAAGTGCTCGTGTCTCTGCACCTCAGAGAGTTTGACTTGTCAGGCTGCCACACCGAGAATCCGAAGCAGCCCTGCATCAACGGCAACAAAGGCAATATGCAAGACAATGTGAAGGAAAACAGCGCTGAGACTCGAAGACCGTTCCGTGTTCCCGGCATAGAGGAGCATGACGCGGAAACTTACACTGCGGATTTTTCTGTAGATGCCGACGCATATTTGCTGCAGCCCACAGGTGCAGCGGCAAAAGCACTCAGCAAGTCGCAGCAGGCCTGGGAGACGCTGAAGGAATTTGCAGAAAGCAACATCCTCAGGCTGCTCCAGGAAGCCGTGCCCGATATTCGTGTCCGACTGGAGGTAAGGTTTTCTTCATGGAAAAGTGCATTAATGCTTAGCCAGCCAGAATCAAAAGCAGGCACTGCATCTCCCACAGCTAGCCGTCTAGTTGTTCCCTCCGAACTCTCTCAAAAAATACACACTATACCGCCTACATAACTCCTGTTGCGGGGTTTCTTCTCTTCGAAGTGCTGCGCTATTTCGAGTTGTTGCTTAGAAAGAAAGGTACTATGATTTCCTCTCTTCTATCTTTTTCCTTTCCCAGTGTGCTCTGTCTGACTCGTGATGCAGCTATTCCTGTCCTTGGGGCCCTCCTTTAGTGCATCAGCGGCTGAGTGCTGCCGCTTGTTGGATGACAGTTGTCTCTACTTGCCGCGAGGCTTCTTCTCGAGCTCAACCCGAGAAGGCCTATTCCTCGGCACTACGGTGCCAACGGAGGGCAGCCTGAGCCCACACTACGCTACTGCGGCTCCGTTTGCTGCTGCGCCAGCGGCTTTCACCGATTCCATAGTAGAGGAGCAGCGCAAACGCTGATGGCCGGAAAATACTCTGGTTGGTTCGAATTAATTTTCTAGCTGTTTGTTCTGCCTTAGAAAGAATTCGGCATGCTCGCACCTCCAAATAGTCCATATAAACGCTTTGTAGCTGCTTATTGATTCTCACCGTATTCGAAGCCGCTTTCGAGGCTTCTTTCTTGTACCTCGTCTCCAGTCAAAATAACTTCCACAGGCCAAACATACTGAAGCGCAAGCGAACGCTGAATCGCTTTGAACAGGTGCTTTGAGAGCTCAGAAGCTCATGCGTGCTGCTCAATTTGAAGTGCCAGCGCAGGCTAGTCAGGCCAAGGTTCATATGAGGAAGCGCCGGGGCACATAACTCTGTGTCGCTTCTTGGCACATTACTCTTTGTCGCTTCTTGAACACTCAAGACGGAAACGCTGCTCCTCCTGGTTACATTTGTGTACCTCCTTATAATTGCAAGAACACAATATTTGGTGTGGATACAACGCGGGCCTGACCGCCCCGCCACAATAGCCTACTGCATCAGACTTCCCAAAGGCAACATTGGGTCCAATCACGCCGGTACACTTTTAATATTTTTTTAAACATGTAAAGCGTAAGTGCTTTACTTTGGGTCCGATTGTTTCACTTGGAAAGAAGACAGGTCGGTACTGTCTCTCGAGGTTAGAAGTCGGCGCTCGTTTCACGGACTAGCGGGCCTTCCAGGCTCCAGGCAGAAGAAATAGTGTGAAACTATTAAAAAACAAATGAAAATTAACGGATGTGAGAAATTTATCAGCAGAGATGCAGGACAAACGCCCGAATTTCAATTGTGGAGGCATACGTTGGAAGGCGCGCGCGTGGTAGCAGCGCAGGATATGAAGAACAAACCGGTCAATTTGACGCCAAAAAATGCAGCATGCGTTTAACATGCATTTAAATAGTTATGTACGCAGTGTGGTGTTTTTGTGCGGCATTTATTATTGGTAAGAAAGCGCATTGCCCTTGCTTTGCCACCCACTGACTACGAAAATTACGGGATTTTGAATTTTTGAAGCAGATAGTGTCTGCTTGTGCATAGCTTCGAGATCCTGTAATAAAAAAACCCACACAAAAGCGACGTTACAATACAATAAATCTAGGTTCTGATGAGGCCAGTTTACCCTGCACCGAAGTTTGTGTCCGCCTCCCGGGAGTCGTGAGCGGTCTCGGGAGAAGCTGGGACACAAGCCCCATGCATAATGGATGCGCCATGACTGGAAGCCGTAGTCGTCCCTCCTTCCGGAATACGTACGCACACTTTATTTTAAAAAGAACTTGAGCTGCTTCAAGCTTTCAAATCCATTTTTATTTGAAGCGTACGCGTTTGGTGGTAGACGGCGTTTGACTGTAGGGAGTCGAGAGGCACTTGCCCGCGAAGAAGACTACCATCGTCTGCCTGCACGTTTTTAAAATGGATCGTCCTAGTCTCTATAAAATTGTCTTTTTCAGCTTTGCAGCTATGGCAGCAGGGACTCTGGCTCAAGGTGCTGAAATATCTCCTCTGGAGGTTGGCGTGACGACTTCATTGGGAAACATGCCGTCACCTGGGGTTCTGCAAGCTCATGCACCAAAGAGCCCTGGGATTTTGCGTAATAAGTTTTTCTTGTTTTTAGCTGGTACCCTGCTTGCCGCTTTTTTTGCTGCGCAGTGCCTCAAATTTTTCAAGTCAGCTCCTGCTTTTCCCGCAGAGATGGAGACGCTTCCAGAAGAAGAAGAACAGCTGCGACCCTACCCTGTACGCAATCACGGAACAAGCGCATGTTTTTACACAGGAGAAAACAGCCATACTGAGGCACTGAGTAGCGGAAGGTGGTTCGCGTAAATTCGTGTCAACGTTATCTCATGACGAAACGTATCGGTGTCTTGCACGACGTGCGTATATTACTTTCTGGGCGATGCAAAGCCAGTCCCTTATAATCAGCTGATTAAACACGCACAGACGAAACCGTTTGATACTTTTGGAAAATTGCCTTGCTATGTAGACTTGTCGGTTCCTTGGACTCGCTTCCTGCAAGCGAATAGAGCACTGTGCCGCGTGCCGAGATCAAAGAACGAATCGGGAAGAGGCGAGAGATTGTAGGCAAAAGTGGTAGACGGTGTATCTGCTCAGGCCAAGGCACGTGGTGTTGCACTTCACCAGCCTTTGTCCTGCGTGTGGCATGTCTAACTAGATGTTTTGACTGCAGTTATATGGCACTGATCAGCCCGAGGGTCGCTTCGATTGGGGAGCAGTGTAATATGATCACATGGCAGTGATCAACCCGAGGGCCGCTTCGACTGGGCAGTTTTGTGACCCGATCACAACGTAGTACTTCTCGAAATTCCGGGGAAGTGGCATGTCTAACTAGATGTTTTGACTGCAGTTATATGGCACTGATCAGCCCGAGGGTCGCTTCGATTGGGGAGCAGTGTAATATGATCACATGGCAGTGAGGCGGCTAGAATTGAAGCTAGAAAGTACCTAAAGAACATGCAAACTGAAGGGTTCAATACTCAGCCTGTGCGTAGCTTGTGGAATTTGCCATACGGTGTGGCTGTCTCAGCAGCGCGCAAGAGGCAGTGAAAGATGCGTTCGATGAGAACTATTTCACTTTCCGCTTCAACATTGTTAATCGAACTTCTCAGCAGAAGAATTATCACTCTCAGGCTTCCATCTTCTTGTCGGTAGCATGGCAGTTGCTGCATCGAATATTCAGCCTGGGTGGCACGATTAGCCTAAGCACTGCGTGCTAAACACATGCCCCAGTGCTGTACTTAATCAAGGTATCTGGGTGGACCAACAGCTCTAAATCTTTCTGGCTGCGAGTCTAGTGCTATCGGGAATTTGTTAGAGCACTTCCTGTTCCAGAGGTTCGGGCATATGGGAAACATGTTGGAGTTGCCCACTATGTTTTCAGGAAGTATGCTTGACTTGCCGACTTGGCTCTCTACATTACCTCTTATACCCGTGAAGGTCTTTGTAGGTGATGCTGCAAACTTCACAGGGGAGTTGGCAGTGCGGATCAAGATATTGTTTCAAAGCTATCTTTGCACATCCGCACAGAATGCTTTGGCTTTTGAGTCCCTATGGAGAAATATGCGTGCTCGACGCGATGCTGCATGTAAATACGACGAGCGCCGCTGCTTTTATTGGCGGCTAGAATTGAAGCTAGAAAGTACCTAAAGAACATGCAAACTGAAGGGTTCAATACTCAGCCTGTGGGTATCTTGTGGACAGAATGTGCGTACTATTTTTAAGGCGTTCCATCCTCTCGTGAATTGAGCAAACGCTCTTTTGCACTCTGGGTCCACTATGACAGCTGCATAAGAAACAATTCTGAAGCTGCTCCATATAGTCACTGGCATGAGCTGCACAGGTTTTCTTGTAGCACGCGCCTTCTTTGCTATCCAAAGAAGGCGAAATAGAGGCATTTGG
>NW_013652804.1:0-3708 GCF_000499385.1 Eimeria necatrix
GCGTAACAGCGGCACATTTCCTTGGATTCCACCTAAGGCGCAGGTAACAAAAAGTCAAGGCATTCACTCCATAATCGTCGAGTGGCTTGCAAAAGCTTCAATGCCCACAATTAAACTAAGAGGAGTAGCCGGGAGGCGCACAAGCTGCGAGGCGCACAGATTTGTTGCGTAGTGCACTTCCCCTTTCTCGTCGCAGAGCATGCAAGTGCTCCCACGCAACAAAGCCAATCGAATTTTGGGGCTCTCCAAAAACAAACGGCAAGCAGCCTCAAAATATACCGACTCCATAGCGGCTGTGGCCATTCCAAGCTTTCGACGAACTGCGTGGCGTGTGCAGCCACTCATGCACGAAGTTATTTATGGGGGGCCAAACACAAAATCGCTTAGTGTTCTCGCTAGGACACACCAAACGTCATAGAAAGTGGTGGTGTCCCGTCTTCCTTCAAGTCAATATTCAGCGTTATCCTAAGCTGGATCGATAATTGAGCATCTGTGCAGCATTATGCCGAGCAGGACAAAGTAGAGTAGAGCAGTGCTACGCATATATACTGGGCAGTCGACCCTCTAAATAAATTCGCGCACTCACCTTCTGTCCTCCGAAGACGGTGCCGCCAAAGCTTCCCGATACGGTTCCTTCCCACAAATGCAACTTGTTTCGCGGCACTCTGCCTCGAGCACCAACACCTGCTCAACACGAAAAGCCGTCATCATTTACACCCCGCGCTTACGATGCGAACACCGATCATGCTTCTTGCCTTGAATGCTGCCTCTTCCAACACAAACAGGTTCCAAAATTTAAAGTCCCTCTCCGCAAACAGCTTTTTATTGGCTTCCCTGCATTGCGCGCCGGTGAACGTCACAACTAGCATACTTCCTGCGGCAAGCAGAAACAAGTGGACGTGCGCCCGCCAACAGTCAGTGCGTTAAGCTTCAGAAGAGCCAGCAGCGAGAAAGGACCAAGTATAAAATCCTTCCTGCAACGGCGACAGCCATTGAATCACTCCAGCCTCTACTGCACTATCGGGCAGCTCCTGTCCCGCCCATCCTCCAATCACCAAGTTGTCTCTTGATCCAAGGGCTCACAAGCTGTTTACCCACGCCATACAGGCCACGTGCGTAGGCGCATTCCAAGCACAGCCTCAAACAGCGTTTTCTCCGACACACATGCATCAAGCGATGAACGTTAGCTAACGGGGACACTCTAGAAGCCACTTCGCTAACGATGCCAATGTCACATTGCTTCGCACACTTCGTGGCGCCGCACGCTAAACACCAGAGTCTGCAGGTTAGCTGTCGTCATTCTGCGGCCTGATCGTCCATTCGTGCATAGCCCTAAGCAAACTACAAAATACGTTATACACGCCGTGCTGCCGTGTTGTCGCGCCGCAGTGTCATACATCCTGGGCGATAGACACCGCTCTACATTAACTTAAACATACACAAAAGCCTTAAAGCTGCCCACGGATGCTTTTGGAGAAGCACCAAATGCTCCTAACTTCTGAATTACACACTAACACTACCTGTGCCGCGCCCTTCAGGTCTTGTTGACCCAGGGTGAAGCTCATGACTGCTAATGACTGCTTCCTCAGCTTCCCATGCAACGTAAAAGCTCTAAAACGATAGGTGCGCTTGAACGATAATCTACAGTCAACATCGACAGGCGGCTACAGCACCAATTCTGCGCAGGCGTCAGAATACATGCACCAACCCACTTCCTGATCCATAAAAAGGAACAGGTGAGTGCAAGTGCAATCCGCCGCGTCTTGATACCGCCATCTCCATCTGCAAAGCAGCTCCACTTCGTACTCGCCATCTTCCCTGCCAAAGCACAAACTAACCATCGGTCCTATTTAGTCTGAGTCCTAGAAATACGTACTCTCTTTCGGCCAATAAAACACCAGTAAGCATGTGTCATTTCATCGACGCCCCTAAGCGCTTATTAGGTCATGTGACTAAAGTTACAGCTGCACGCTGAGAGGCTCGTCGATAAGATGCTTAATTGGAACGTGGGTGTGATTCAACGTATCGTTATAGTGTAACCGAGGATTACACCAATTGAGGCGTAAACGCACGAGCTGCAGATCGACGGAGAAAAACGTTGTTCACTACTGCGATTACGCACTGCACGTGGGCGTCTCCCTTACGTACGCACAGCAAGTTGCAAGCTGCAAAATAAGTCAAGCCCCACAGTAACTCGGCAGACCCAAGTGCATTGCATTGGCTTTTCGAAACCTGAAAGTGCGGTGGCAAGCGCATACGCATCATCTATTTAGAAGTGTTGATGCCAATCAGCGTGAGCAGGTTCGTTGTCTTGAGATAGCAATGGAAGAACGCAAGTCGCATTGAGCAATTTGTGCCTCTGCCATGGACAACCAGAGCCTCGACAGCCACCATTTGCATAGTTCGCCCAATTGCATGCAATGTCTGCAGTAGCTCTACAAAGTGCCATTGCAGTGAAGATGAGCCTTCTCGGCATAGTTCGTTATAGCTCTAAAAAGTTCCGTTACAGTGAAGGTGAACTTTCTCGACAAAGTCTGCCTAATCCTGTTCTTGAAAGAGCACCAGCCAAATTAAAGAAAGCCGCTTTCTCGATAAGTAACGCAGTGAATTATTTATTAGTTCGGCAAACGTAGAGGAGCATACGCCGGAGCCATGTGAAGACTGCAGCTCATGTGAAAATACCTACCTTCTGTAGAGATGGACACGTGCGCTGCATGGAGCACGTGGTGCAAACTACAAGCACCCCGAATACACTCCTGCCCAGCGTTTGCCAAATTGTTCGTAATTTAAACAGTTCATGTGTGGGCAAACATGCACAGAGCGACAGTGACACGAAAAGAGCACGCTTGTATCCATGAGCAAACACGCCGCAATTTGCTATGACAGCACGATACGCAGAGGTATTTAAAGCACTACTTCCGCAGTAGTACTTTTGCTTCAAGAACCTTCTCCACAAGTAGTCCGCAGGGCGGGTAATTGGACGCGCTTGAGATTTGGCAGACGTACGTTCTGTAGCCGCAGTGAGATGCGAATTCGCAGTTGACCTGAACAGCTATGCAATTCAAAATTCAGCGCAATAAGGGCAAAGCCAAGTCAAGGAAATCTCACATTGTTGCTTCAATGCAGCAATCGTGGCATTTCTTCAAAGTGTCGCCGCAGTCAAGAAGCGCCTTCTTGGTAGCGTATGCAGAGGTACCCAAAACTTGTGCATGAGTCGGAAGAAGCAAAGACACTTTTGCTCTGCTTCTTTAAGTATTGTTAAGGGCAACAAGGCTAGCAAGATCAGCTATCCTCAAGTTGCGCCTTTGTGAAGGTCGAAGCATGAATGTATGACGCTCGTTGGAAGACGTAGACTTCAGATAACAACAATTCAGATTTGAGGCCACTAGCTGTTCCATGTAGTGCTGCTCTAGAATGCTCATGATGTAGAAGTGGACTTTGCTGGGCATTTGACTTCTAACGGGATAGACGTGAGATGACTTTTGCAGCTTCTACGCCAGCTTCACGATGTGCACGCGGATACGCGAATAGCAACTTTCGTAGCAATTGCTGGTCTGCTTTTCCTCTTACTAACGCCAAGTCTCTCGCAGCAACCAATGCCGGGAAATGCATTTATAAGGATTGCCTTTTGCTAACGGTAATGAACTGTGAAGTCTTAAAAGCACTCCTTGAGACGGCAAGCAACGCTTTCAGTGTGTAAATGCGTAC
>NW_013652805.1:0-2962 GCF_000499385.1 Eimeria necatrix
CCCCCCCCACAGCCTCCTCGGGCCAAAGTGCTGCAGCAAGGGCCAGCTTGGGCAGCTGCAGCAGCGCCTCAACACCAATGGTCCTCAGGCCTTTCTGAGGAGCTGCAGCGCATGCAGCCCACGGCGCCTCAGCAGCAGCAGCAGCAGCAGCAGCAGCAGCAGCAGCAGGGGGAGCAGCAGCAGCGGCCGGCAGAACCTCGTCCTCTGAGAGCGACGCCTGGGAGTCCGACCACTCTCCCGCCGCACACTGCTGCTGCTGCTGCTGCTGCTGCTGCTGCTGCTGCTGCTGCTGCTCGCTCTGTGCGAACCATAGTGCTGCAGCAGGCTCCGCAGAGCCGTCAGCAGCAGAAGAGTTCACTGCGCCCATTAGATCTTCCCGCTTCCCCAGCAGCTAGCGCGGGCCGAGCAGCAGCAGCGCCGCTGCTGCTGCTGCAGCTGCTGCTGCTGCTGCTGCAGCTGCAGCTGCTGCTGCTTCTGCTCCCTGAAGCCAATGAGGCCACGAAGTGGAGGGCAGATGCTTTCGCCCGGCTCGAGGGTCAGAAGAGCACTTGGGAGAAAATAAAGAACAGCAAGCCTCGAGCAGCAGCTGCAACAGCAGCAGCAGCAGCAGCAGCAGCAGCAGCAAGTTGGCGTTTGTGCAGCAGCAAAATCGGAAATGCCTCTCCAGAGAAATTTGAAAAGCCCAAAAGTCTCAAATTTGCTGCTGAAGAGGCAAATAAAGAAACAGCTGAAGGAGAGCGCAGCTGCTTCCGAAGCTGCTGCTGAAATCGAAGCCGCGGCGGCGGTCTTGGGGCCTTTTGCCTGGCAGCAGCAGCTCAAATGAGTGCAGCTGCTGCAGCAATGAGGAAAAATAACACTTTTAAAGAATAAAAAGAGCAGCTTTCCGCAAAGAAGCAGCCAGTTGCCTTGGAGGCGAAGAGAAGCCGCCGGGCGGATGGATGGTCACAGCCGCAGGCAATGGCGCCGCTCCGCCCCCTTCGCTGCGCAGTTTCGGAAGAACAACTCGAAAACTAAAATTATATTTAATTTATTTATTAAAAAGGAGAATTTGAAAACCAAAAGTGCCAGTTCAACTCCGTTAGAGCTCGCCCGAGGTGGCGGGCGCTAGACCGCTGCCAGCATCGGTGTCTGTACACCCCGTTGCCAAAGGCGCATTCGTGCAGGTTCCGTCTTCGGCAGTTTTGTTTCTGAAAATAAATTTGCAATTATTGAATTCGCAGCAGTAGTTTTTTTCCGCGCGGAAAGCCCAAGTGTGTGCTTGCCGTTTGCTGCTGCAGCGCGCACGGGAGAGGCAGCGCGGAGAGCAGCAGCAGCAATTAACTGTTATTAGCCCATGAACCAACAGGGAAACCAGAGTTGAATCGGACTTAAATAATTCAAATTCGCATTTATTGAGGCCGGAGAAGCTTTTCAAAATAACTCAAATGAGCTCTTCCGGAGCTCCGGGAGAGGAGGCGGACACACGACAGCAAGAACTTGGAGTGTACGTACACCTGGTGAGTGCAGCAGCAGTCAGACTCACCGCTAAAGAGAAATCACTTCTTTTTTTGCTGCTGCTCAGAGGGGCAGCCGCCCTCGGCAGCTGCTGCTGCTGCTGCTGCTGCTGCAGCAGCAGCTCTTCATCTCCCTGCTGCCTAACTAAAGCAGCCACTCCTCTCTTAGTGTAGCGAGCAGCGCTTCCCGCAGCAGCAGCAAGCTCTTGGCAGCAGCGCCGCAGCAGCAGCACTGCTTCCTGCAGCAGCTGTGCTGCCTGCAGCAGCAGCTCTGTTACCTGTAGCAGCAGCTCTGCTGCAGCAAGTGCTGCTGCCATTTGAAGCAAAACTATTTTCTGCATGCAAAGCAGCGGCAGCTGAGGTGTCTAGACACCTCAGGAGGTCTTCAGACACTTGTGTTGGCATTTGTGTCTTCATCTGTTTAAAAGAAACTCTTCGGACTTTAATTATAATTATAATTTTAATTTTAATTATAATTATTAAAAGTGCAATAAGCATGCATGCGCAGCAGTGTCTATACACTACACATTTACTGCAAACAGCAAATAAAACTCCACCACAATAGCTACACATACAGCAGCAGCAGCAGCATCTGCCACAGCAGCAGCAGCAGCATCTGCCACAGCTGCAGCAGCAGCATCTGCGACAGCTGCAGCAGCAGCATCTGCCACCAGTTGCCACAGCTGCAGCAGGAGCAGCATCTGCCACAGCTGCAGCAACAGTTGTCAGAGCTGCAGCAGCATCTGCCGCAGCTGCAGCAGCAGCTGCCATAGCTGCAGCAGAAGCTGCCACAGCTGCAGCAGAAGTTGCCACAGCTGCAGCAGCAGTTTTCACAGCTGCAGCAGGAGGAGCAGGTGCCACAGCTGGCGCGGCAGCAGGTGCCACAGCCGGTGCAGCAGCAGCAGCAGCAAACGAGTGCAGCAGCAGCAGCAGCAGCAAACGAGTGCAGCAGCAGAGCAGTTCCTGTTTTCAAATTTGCTGCTGCTACCCTAGGCCTGGTGGCTGGCTTCAGTGCTGTCTGCATGCATTTTATTTTATTTTATTTTATTTTCAAATAATTAAAACTAACTTCCCCCACACAGCTGCTGCCTACACTGCCAGCTGCAGCAGCAGCAGCGCCCCATCTGCTACTGCTGCTGCACTTGCTGCCTCTGGTCAGACCCTAGAGAGACTCAACAACGCTGCAGCTGTCTGCTGCAGCAGCAGCAGCAGCAGCAGCAGCAGCAGCAGTTCTTGCCGCTTACTTCTGCTTCCCCGCCTGGGTCTTCGCCTTCTCCGTCCCCCGCACCTGCGCGCCCCAAACCACCCCTCAGCAACTACCAGCAACAATCAGCAGCAGCAGCAGCAGCAGCAGCAGCAGCAGCAGCAGCAGGAGGTCCCCTGCATCCCCGCGCCCCGCTCCAACGCCCAATCAGCAGCAGCAGCAGCAGCAGCAGCAGCAGGTCCCCAGCCTCCCCGCGCCCCGCTCC
>NW_013652806.1:0-3097 GCF_000499385.1 Eimeria necatrix
CGTTATGGGTCCAAAGTGCAGATGAGACCTGCTCTCGGCATCGCATAACAATAGGCGTAACTAACAAATGCAACAGGGGTACGTTTCAACGGAAACGGCATTCCTGCCGAGGAAAGCTACGCAGATATCGCCGCCAGCTGACTCTTCGCGCGATATCTCCAATCAGCGTTTTGAGCCATTGAAACACCAAGAACATGCCTCTGCTTCTGCCATGCTGCCTTCTCAGCAGCCGCCCTGCAGGCCCTGAGCTGCAAAATGCCGATTTGCAGTCCGCTTTACTGTCCTATTCTACTTCGTACGCAACACGCCAGCGCCTCCAGAAAACACACAGGCTGCACCGCGACAAGGTGGCATGCTCCGTTCGTTTGTAGCCTGCATTATCCTGCATTTTTGGCCTCAAAGGCCATTGTGCTGCGGCGTTGCTCTGCGTGCAGGAGTTCCATGACAACCGTCACTTTGTCCTTGAGTAACGCGAGCGAACACCAATTAACCAGCTGACCCATAACGTCTCCTATACGGGAGACGGCAAGTGCCCTCTCAGACGTCATTCCAGAACGCTACGATTCCCGAGCAGCAGAGTCCACGTCAAAGCGTGCGAGACACAGTTTCAAGGAGTAGTCTTGTACAAGCCGACCACTTTCACAACGTGTGAATCTGCGTTAGGCGCCGAACAAAATGCAAGTTGCAAATGTGATACCTCATGACGGTTTGCGCCTAACCAGGCTTAATCGCCAACGCCTGCACCACTGTAATGTCTAGGGAACGAACTAGTCACGCCTCAAAAGTTGTCCAACACCGTTGCCTACTCCCTGCAAAGGCAGTACACTTTCAAGTGCCACTTCCGCATTTCGTGAGTGACTTGACCACGACGAGATTACAACTAGACGCGTGATAAACATCAAAACGCCGTGGAGCATGATAGCGTAGCTGCGACAGGCTGACTAGGGATTCGGGTCACGTGGTGGAAAACACGGCATTGCGAACAGAAGCTATTAGCTCCAGAACATCACTCCATGCACAGTAAAGTTAGCTCCCGGCATTGTGCTTCGTACTGGCTGCGGTTTGCGCGGTGGACGCGAGATGGCCGCGATAGATCTGGGGAACGCACTGTGCTCCTCGAGCAAGTGCCTTCGCATCTACCAAAATTGTCTGAAAGGCTATTGGGTCCAAAGTGCAGATGAGACCTGCTCTCGGCATCGCATAACAATAGGCGTAACTAACAAATGCAACAGGGGTACGTTTCAACGGAGACGGCATTCCTGCCGAGGAAAGCTACGCAGATATCGCCGCCAGCTGACTCTTCGCGCGATATCTCCAATCAGCGTTTTGAGCCATTGAAACACCGACAACATGCTTCTGTGTCTGCTGTGTTGCCTTCGAAAAAGCTGTCGAGTCTGCTGTCACCAGCGGCGTGTTCATATCATTGCGGTTTGCCGGCGCTGTCGAACGTCATAAGCAAGAGTACCGAGCGTATGTTGACCACCCACATTCTGCAAGTCGTCGAAGAGTGCCTTGCAGTTGCCTACGCTATACCTTTTTGGACAAAAAGTGAAGGAGCCGAGTGTTGATTTGTTTTACAGTACGAACAAACCACAAACGATGCAGCACATATTTCGTTTCAACAGTGATATTGTTGGAAAAAATTTTATAACGACTCGTACAACTCCGGACGGCAAGGTTGAGTAGCACATGTGCTACGGTGTGGCGATTCAGAAACACCCCTGGCCAGGCCTCTGCATGTCCAACAGAGCCAGAGCACATATTTGTACGAATGAAAAACCCTTACAATGAACAAATTGTAGCCCTTAGACCAAAATGTAATTTGCGATCATGATAAACCGGGTCGCCGTGTGCCCGAATAATGCTGACAGCCAAGGCACAGAATATAAAAATGCCTTCATATGACATGAGCCTCGTTTACGTGGCTTTCACAAATCATTGCCTACTCCCTGCAGCACCCGGCACATTACGTCAGCGATTGCGCTTTGCATGAGCAGCAGAAGCATATCAGACTTCTGCCGGACTACTTTAGACAAAGGTGGAAAATGTGAGATACAACCTGACACCATTGAAGCACTGTCCTAAACGCCTATTCCATGCCTGTTGGAGAATGAGCCTGACACTATACAGCGTACTGGCTGCAGTGCAGGAAGTGCTTGAAAAAATACGCAAGCAGTCCGACAAGCACATTGCGCGCGTCGAAGAAGTGTATCCAGAGACACCAAAGTCATCGAAGACGTAACATAATGCAACCTGAAGATTAAGCAGACCCTTCAGCATATCACTGCAACACCTGTGATGAAAAGCCCAAATACCAGCATTTCTCAATAGGATTGAATACTATGTTGAATAAGCCAAAGGAGAAGCCGCCAGCATAATTCCGACAACAGCATGTCTGACTACTGCCTTCAGCCCCTGGAACGCGAAACAGATGCCTTCAAGCACGTGGTTTCGACTGAAGGGAAGACATGCTATTGAAACGAAATTGAAACATAGACGTGATTGCAGCCCTAGCTTTCCATTTTACTTTGAAAGCAGGACGCAAGCGACTCAGTTATACATACAGGCTGTGCCACACGAGAGCAGCATATTCCAGCTGTAAACGCATATCCTTATGGCTATCGCAATCTGTGAACAAATGGCACAACGTACATCGAAGCACCAAGTGATCGAGCGGCACATTGCACGAAACTGTGATAAAACGCACGTCATAGTGTGCATAAACACGATGAATCAACAGCAGGTGACTGGTTCAGCACAGGAATTGATACATTAACAAATATTGTTTCTCATGCAAGAAAAAGTAGTGTTAACAATTCAGTGCTGTTACCTTTCCTCGATTCCACATCAACTCCGAATTGTTATTTATTGTGCATGTCCCTCTGCTGCGAAGTAATTAGTTGCAGCAGAAGAAGTGGTTGCCAACGTAGGGCAGCATTGTTCCGATGAGGCACCATTAATCAGGTCTGCCTACGCAGGAGGAAGCCGCAAGGCATACGTGTACAAGGCAGTCGCCTATTCACTGCCTATATATGCATCCAAATCAAAACAAGATTCTAGGCTCAACTGTGATTATCGGCGCAATCCGGCGACTAAG
>NW_013652807.1:0-3166 GCF_000499385.1 Eimeria necatrix
AATCTTCTGGATCGTTAACGTGCCAGCATGCTGTACATCATATTTTTACGATTCCAACGAAATGGATTTGATGGTTTTGGCTGGTGTTCAGTCAAGAAACCGCGCTCTTCTATTAGGCGAGTGCCAAATGTACACAGTCAACACACACTGTCGACAGAGTCTCCTGTTAATATGTCTTCATTCTCTTTCGTCTTATATGTTTGAGTTTGTATGTACAATGGGAAAAAACCAGTACTTTATAGCGACACTCTTTCCACCCATTATACATTTTTTTCGTGGCAATCGCCTCATATCGGTCCTTAGCCGCGTCCAATGTGATGATTATAGCATCGGCATCTCATTCTGCCTTTGCTAAATCGGTCATATTGTTCCATTGCATCCCGTTAGACTTCCTAGTTAATATTTGATTTCATAACTCGCAATTTCGGCAGTTCGTAGCTCTTGAGACGTTCACAAAGATCCATTCATTCGCTGGTGCTGTTTGCAGCCCTGCACTAAAACTAAGCGTCAAGAAACTAGAAAACGTTAGGCGCTTTCTGCATTACAATCTAACTTCGTCAAGAAACCAACTGCGAATGCCAGCTCAAACTGATGCACTGATATGTCTAGTGTGCAATATCTAAGCCGTGTAATGCTTTCCTGGAATTGAAAGAGTTTACAATGTGCTTCACGAGCGTGTTTCAAATCTACAGGCCGTGCGTGTGATGCATGTGGTTCGTCCAATAGCTTGGTGGTCTTTTGCTGTCCAGCAAAAAAGGTTGGCCCGTGCTCAATGCCATCATTTGGGCCTCACGGCGGTTGCTCTTCGTGATGAACAGGACGTACGTTTTCAAATTGTCAAGACGTCCCAGTGTTGTTGCATCTAGGGCACGTAGAATCATTCGCAAAAAAACCATATTAAGTGGAGCGGTTAATACGCGCTTCTTCTGTCAGGCTATCCATGCAGAACATCAGCAAAAAAAAGCTGCGAATAACGAGTTGCCGCCCGTCTGTGCGCACGATTTTTTGTAGGCCGTGGACAATCTTTATAAACCAGTGTGAAAAAGAAACTCTACGTATCAGTTCAATTTGGGTTACTGCAGTCTAACTGGATTTTCTTTCTTCTTTTATCAGCGTGTCTCAGGACGTAGGCGCTATAAATATAAATTCTACTGTCCGGTAGTGGCGATATGTCATTTCCAAACATCAGCCCCGTTCTTAAGGAAGCACTACTATTTAACGTCCTTTACGTCTACATAATTGTTTCAGCTACTTTGCAGCCGCTTGGCTGTTTCAAATGAGATAGGGCCACAAAATTGCAATGCGTCTATGTTGATTTCAGGTTGCTCCCAATCGGCTGAAAGTCACTTCACTCACTGCCAAATCATTGACATTGACATAGATTAAATCAACGTAAACCACAATTAGCGTAATCATAGGTTCTCTTTGCAGAACAGTGTAAGTCGCGAAGTTGGTCTGCCGAAGGGATGCATCATACAAAATGAGTTTGTAAGAGATCCGTCAAACAAAAAAGACGCCTCAATTCTTAACGAAACGAATAAGCTTGTCAAAGAGCGCATACGCCCTCTAGGGCGGTAATAGGTTATCTCTTGTATACACGGCAAAAAGGAGCGCTCCAGCACAGGAAAATTTGCCATATTTCTCATAACTGGCATGAAACATCTGTTGCAGGCCTTGCACGCAATTGGGCAAGAATGCGCTGCACAACTACGTGCAAAGTACAGGCGCTTGAAGGACGCCTAATGGACACTTCTGCAGCCTTCGTTGTCAGTGAGGATGGATTCATAAAGGCCAGAGATAAGGAATATCAGAAAGTGCAAGCTTTTAAGAAATGCCCTTTTTCTTTGGAGCAGAAAGTAGGGAATTTAACAGATATATTTGATTCAAAGCATCCCTCGTTGTTAAACAGGCCACATCACATTTTTGCGGGGCATTTCATATTCGCAGAACATCAAGATTTGAAACCAGGAGGGCGAATTATACGCAATAAGTTCTCTGCAAGGTCTTAGGCAGGGTGCTCTTTTGTCGAGATTGTCTGGTTTATTTTGCGTAGCTATTCTTTTATGAACTTCCATAATGTGTTTTTGTACCTTGCCAGAATGTGCGCACCTCAACAAACGCTTGACTCGTAATGAGGAGTTCTCCAAACGAGGCATTTTCGTTATGCGTATTGGCCACCACTCGAGCTCGTATCTAGTTCAACTCCTGTGGCTGTACCATTTTTCCTACCATCCCTTATCTTAGCATGACGGTTATTCTCGCAGCGCGTGATTCGCAGTGGCTTCCCATTGTGCCAAAATCAAGCGCCTGTCATGCTACTCAGTTAAACGCCTATCAGTTTTTGTTACAGTCCACGAGTTGCTGTAAATCTCTTGAAAGTGCGGCCACAGCGGCTTGCGTTCTCTAGGCAAGACGGCATCAGGTAAATTCACCTTTAGCTTTGCTGCAATTCGCGCACGCTATTTGGCAGGCTGAAACAAGGTCCCGTATCTTATGGCGATTTTCTCTTTTTTTTGTTTTGTGAAATTGCATCGGCTTAGCAGAAGTGTTGCACAACTGTCGTGCACGCCAATCTGATGTTTGAAGGTTCGCAGTGCTGCAAAAGATGTCGCAGAAATGGCTCTGCTTATCTTGCACTCAGGCAGCCGAAGACATGTCGTGCTTGCGGCCACGTTTTTGTATGGCGACAGCACGAAATTTATTTGGCTACTCGAGCCCTTCAGCTGTTTGTCGTTACGCCGGCATGGGGGTCTAGTACGCTTGATTGTGGCGCCGTTTTGCCTGTCCGTTCACCTATCGGCATTTTCCAAGACGTGAAGCTTTTCAAGAGTTTGACGTATGCGTTACATTGCTGTTGCCGCTGCAATAAAATCGTGAATCCACCACAAAAGCACGTAACTGCAGAAGATAGCACTTTGCGTGGGCAGTCTGAAGTGAGTGGCTTGCAGTGGTTACGGAAACACCATAACGCAGTATGCTTAAACGTTTCACGCTTCAAATGTACTTATGAGCGGGCATTAACACGTTGTTTATTGCTAGTGCCCAGATTTCCGTCCTGATTGGGCAAATATCAAGCGTGATAGTGAAAGAGCCTCCAAGACACAGAGAATATACCTTTTTGTTATACAGAGACGCAGCAACTCTGTTGCAAAAGCGTCGACGTCAT
>NW_013652808.1:0-2618 GCF_000499385.1 Eimeria necatrix
GATTGTCTAGCTAGAACACCTAGTTGTAACAAATTGCGCTCACCAAGCAACTATATATATGCGATTCCGGTATGTCGGACGAAGTAATGCCCTGCACAACATGTTACCCTCCCAGTGTATCGGGCATCGCCGTTTGCTAGATTGCTTCAGTTGTATCGTCAGTTATGTGGAGACAACTGTTTCTACGGGGGATTAGTAGGCTAACGCACTCGCTAAAATTAAAAACAGTGGAACACTGCATAGTGCGCGAAAGAAAATGTTAATAAGCTAATCCGTCGCTATGCCTTTGTCTGTGCAAGCATCAAAGTGTGCGCGAAAATCAAGCGCGCAACTTCGCAGCGCGTGTTTTACCTGAAACGTTCAACTGCAACTAATCATGTGTGCCGAGCAAGTACATATGTGCGATACTGATATGACGAACGAAAGAATGCGCCTGCATAACATGACATCCTCCCAGCGCGTGGGGGCATTGCCGTTTGCTATATTTTCGTTGTATCGTCAGTTATATGGAGAGAGTTGTTGCTATAGGCGATTAGCGGTCTAACGCACTTTCTAAAATTTAAAACAGTGGAACACTGCACAGTGAGTAGAAACATATGTAATAGAGCTAGCCCGTCTCTCTCCCATTCTCTGTGCAAGAATGTAAATGTGCGCGAAATGCAAGCTCGCAACTTCGCAGCGCGCGATTCACCGGAGATGCTCAACTGCAACTAATCGCGTGCACCGACAAACTACGTCTCTGCAAGTCTACTACGTTCAACGAAATAGTACGCCTGCACAATATGTTAACCCCTCAGGATATATGGCATCACCACGTGCTAGAGCTTATTTGCATCAAGAGCTATGGAAGGACAGTTGTTGGTGTGGGCGATTAGCGGGCCAACGCACTCGCTAAAATTGCAAACAGTGGAACGCTGCACAGTGAGTGGAAGAAAATGAGCTAATCCGTCGCTATGCCTTTGTCTGTGCAAGCATCAAAGTGTTCGAGCAACACAAGCTTGGAACTTCGGATCGCATTGCCTAGCTAGAACACCTAGCTGTAACAAATTGCGTGCAGCCAGCAACCACATATATGGAATTCTGATATGTCGAACGAAGCAATGCCCTGTACAACATGTTACCCTCCCAGTGTATAGGGCATCGCCGTTTGCTAGAATTTAGTTGTGTCGTCAGTTATATGGAGAACATTGTTGCTGCGATGGATTACTAAGCCAACGCACTCGCTAAAATTTCATATAATGGAATCATGCGCAGTGAGTGGAAGAATATATGAACAAACTAAGCCGTTGCTGTCCCTTTGTCTGCGCAAGCGTCAAAATGTTCGCGAAACGCAAGCTTGGAAGTTCGAAGCGCATTGTCTAGCTAGAACACCTAGCTGTAACAAATTGCGCGCACCGAGTAAGTATATATATGCGATTCCGGTATGTCGAACGAAGTAATGCCCTGCACAACATGTTACCCTCTCTCAGTGTATAGGGCATAGCCGTTTGCTCGGTTGCTTCAGTTGTATCGTCAGTTATATGCAGACAATTGTTGTTCCGGGGATTAGTAGGCTAACGCACTTGCTAAAATTAGAAACAGTGGAACACTGCATAGTGCGCGAAAGAAAATGTTAATGAGCTAATCCGTCGCTATGCCTTTGTCTGTGCAAGCATCAAAGTGTGCGCAAAAATCAAGCGCGCAACTTCGTAGCGCGTGTTTTACCTGAAACGTTCAACTGCAACTAATCGCGTGCACCGACCAACTACGCCTCTACACGTCTAATAGGAAAA
The DNA here is from genome assembly GCF_000499385.1 of Eimeria necatrix. Taxonomy (NCBI): domain Eukaryota; phylum Apicomplexa; class Conoidasida; order Eucoccidiorida; family Eimeriidae; genus Eimeria; species Eimeria necatrix. Next base: position 1,773 of record NW_013652808.1, read on the forward strand.
ACAAAACTATGTGCCTGGACAACATCTTAAGCCCCCACGATTTATGGCATCACCATATGCTAGAGCTTAGTTGTATCAAGAGCTATGGGGAGACAGTTGCTGCTGTGGGCGCTTAGCGGGCAAACGCACTAGCTTATAATTTTAGGCAGTGGAACGCTGCACAGTGAGTGGAAGATTATGTGTATCAGCTAAGCCGTCGCTGCCCCTTTGTCTGCGCAAGCATCAAAATGTTCGCGAAACGCAAGCTTGGAACTGCGGATTGCGTGCTGTAGATAGAACACCTAGCTGTAGCAAACTGCGTGCTTTGTGCAGCTACACATATGCGCTTCTGATATGTCGAACGAAGCAATGCCCTGCACAACATGTTACTCTCCCAAAGTGTAGGGCATCGCCGTTCGCTACAATTTAGTTGTATCGTCAGTTATATGGAGACGATTGTTGCTATAGGCGATTGGTGAACTAACGCACTTCCTAAATTTGCAAACAGTGGAACACTGCACAGTGAGTAGAAATATATGTAATAGAGCTAGGCCATCCCTCTTCCGTTTTCTGCGCAAGCATCAAAGTGTGCGCGAAATGGTTCGAGCGTTGACGCGTCGCGCACAAAATGGACTTTGCGTAAACTGCAGCTAACCGGGTGCACCGACCAACTACGTCGCTGCAAGTCTACTACGTATAACGAAATAGTACGTCTGCACAATATGTTAACCCCTCAGGATATATGGCATCACCACGTGCTAGAGCTTATTTGCATCAAGAGCTATGAAAGGACAGTTGTTGGTGTGGGCGATTAGCGGGCTAACGCACTTGCTAAAATTGCAAACAGTGGAACGCTGCACAGTGAGT